>NW_021320064.1:194123-266522 GCF_001605985.2 Dendrobium catenatum | reverse complement strand
CAAAGATATTTCTCCAATAGCTTTTATGAATGGGATATATAAAGTAAAAAATTTCTCAAATTTAATGGATAACACATAATATTTATAATTTAATAATTATCAAATATATTTAAAGTGAGATAATGACGTGCAATTCTAATTTTTCAAATTTAATTTAATTTGATTCTCCTATTTGAAAATTATTTTAATTATTTTCTAAACCAGTAATAATATTCTTCTCTCACATTTCCTCAATCCAATCCAATTGGACAATAAAAATTTATATCATTTGGGATAATCATATAACTATGAAGCTGCAGTTTGCCATCTTTGGCTACATTTGGGACAATTTTTTTTCTTGATTCGTAAAATAGTTTTTTAGCACAAAAATATTGGAAAGCTGCTTTAAGAAGTGGCAGGAAAATTGTTCCAAATGAAACCTTAATCATCCATCTAATTAAGGTGATTGCTCAATATCAATTGCTTATAGTGAACTAAATAACTAAGATGAGTGAATTAAGAATTGCCAAATGATGTGATATTCATATAAAATAACTTTCAAAATTGGCATGAAGAGAAATTTTATTATAATAAAGCTATACAAATTAAATAAACTCATACTAATTATTAAAATGCTAAATTATTGGGAGAAAAATAAAACTTAAAAAATCATGAATATATTTTGTCTTTGTTTGAGATAATTTTCTTGTTGATTTCTAAACAGTTTATTAATTAAAAAAATTATTGAACTAGAATTTTTAGTGCTTAAAATATTTTAGAAAGCATTAAAAAAATAGTCCTAAATGAAACCTTCATTAAAAAAAAAGTAAACAATAATTATTTTATAATTATCATATTAAAAATTATATAAATTTAGTAGTTAAGTACATGTATATAAATATATATTTGAATATATATAATTAGAAGTTAAAGTACACAAATTTATGCATATAAATCCATAGACAAACAAAATTATTGACACTTCGGCTCCGCGCGGACTAAATTTCTTCTCCTTTTCTCTCCTTGACAGCTGATTGGCAAGTTGGCCGGCTGGCTGACCGCCGTCAAATGGCTATGGCGTCGTTTTCTTGTCCGCTTCTACAAAAGCCTCCTTTGTGATTGCTTGAAATTTGGTGGACATTGAGCAGGGTAAGAGAATGCAGAATCAGAGTTTGGTGTTTGCGGTTAATGGCCAGAGATTTGAGCTGGAAAAGGTCGATCCTTCAACTACTTTGCTTGAATTTCTGCGAACGCAGACTCGATTTACTGGGGCAAAGCTTGGATGCGGAGAAGGTGATGCTTTTTTATTCCATTCGAAAAAGGAAATTTATAGTCTGTGTTTATTTGAGCTTTGATGAAAGGTGGAGTTTTGAGTATTTTGTTGAAGGATTTTTATCCATGAATTCGGGTTTTAGGGTTTTGGATTTTTTAAACTTGGCTAATATGCATGTTCTGCATTTCTTAGGTGGTTGCGGAGCTTGTGTAGTTCTCTTAGGAACATATGATCCAGTGAGCGAACAAGTAGAAGAATTCGCAATTAGCTCATGTCTCACTCTTATCTACAGCATAAACTTTTGTTCAGTCACAACTGCTGAGGGCCTAGGAAATGCTAAAGATGGCTTCCATTCTATTCACAAAAGGTTTTCTGGCTTTCATGCTTCGCAATGTGGATTCTGTACTCCTGGCATGTGCATGTCTCTTTACTCTGCTCTAATAAAAGCTGAGAAAAGTGAAAGGCCAGCTCCTCCTTCTGGCTTCTCAAAACTCACTGTTACTGAAGCTCAGAAAGCCATTTCGGGCAATCTTTGTAGATGTACAGGTTACAGGCCAATTGTTGATGCCTGCAAGAGTTTTGCTGCAGATGTGGATTTAGAAGATCTTGGTCTCAATGCATTCTGGAAAAAAGGGGAAAACTCTGCAAGTGTTGAGAAGTTGCCCTCTTTTACTGTTGCTTCTACTTTCCCAGAGTTCTTAAAGTCGGAAATCAAGTCCGTTTTGAATTGCAATTCAGCACTTCCAAATGGTTCAGTCAATGGAAACAAAACACAACTGGATATCTGCTTTAATGCCATGCCGGCAAGTTTGGCGGACGATTCTTGGCATTACCCTAAGACTGTTGATAATGTTTATAAGCTATTGAATTCAAAAGAATTTAATGGTAGCATGGTCAAAATGGTTGCTGGCAATACTGGTTCTGGTGTCTATAAGGAGGATGACCTGTATGATAGATTCATTGATCTAAAAGGAATTCCTGAGCTTTCTTCAATCAAATGTGATGACAAAGGCATTCAAATTGGTGCAACTGTGACAGTTTCAAGGGCTATTGAAGTACTGAAAGAAGAAAGAAAGAGCTTGGTTTTTAATAAAATTGCGGAGCACTTGACCAAGGTGGCCTCAGAATTTGTTCGCAATACTGCAAGTATAGGAGGAAATCTGATACTGGCACAAAGGAAGGGGCTCCCATCAGACATTGCCACCGCACTGATAGCTGTTGATTCAACTGTCTGTTTACAAACAGATTCAAAAAGATTGGCCGTTAAATTGGAGGAGTTCTTAGAGATGCCCCCCTTAATGAATCACAGAACCCTTCTTCTGAGCATCCACATTCCATCCTGGACTTCATCTCCCAATTCAAATTCAGACACCAATGGTTCTGTTGAATCCAAACTGCTATTTGAAACCTACAGGGCAGCACCAAGACCCCTGGGAAATGCAGTTGCATATCTCAATTCTGCTTTCTTAGCTCACACTTCTGCAGATAAAAATTCTGATCATATTATAATAGATAATCTGAAGTTGGCCTTTGGTGCATACGGGAGCGCACACGCAATAAGGGCTAGGGATGTTGAAAAATTATTGATTGGCAAGCCTTGCACATCAGCCATTTTACTTGAAGCAATTATACTGCTTAAGAAGATTATTGTACCTAAACAAGGCACTGCACATCGTGCTTATAGGTCAAGTTTAGCTGCTGCTTTCTTATTTGATTTTCTTCTTCCGCTTTGTAAAGACATGAAAGGAATTGAAGAATTAAGTTTATCTAATGGTCCTGCACCTGCAGAGAATTTTGATGATAGTAGTGGTGAATGCTTCGGCAATCATGATCTGCTTTTATCCTCAAAACAACTATTGTCTTATGGGACACAGCATCGCCCCATTGGTGGGCCAACAAAGAAAGTTGGTGCTGAGCTTCAATCTTCTGGTACTTCCTACTTTTAAATTTAGTTTTGATTTGGAAGGATGTGTGCAATTATCTTATTTGGAAAAAAAACTTGAATATTGTTGTCAAGATCTTGAGATTTATGCTTTGGCACGCGGCATTTAAAAAAAAAAAAGTGCAGCCCTAATGTACCATCTACTTCGTAAATACTTTAAAAAGAAGCAGGCCTTGAGCACTGGTTTGCTTCCAAGTACTTGCTCGAGGAGGGTTTATGCTTGCTATTTAGAAAGCAGTGGTTTCATGATTCAAACTTGTGACCTTCATGTAGCAATGGGAATGGCCAAACCATTGCATCTAAGTTTGTGATTGTTGAATTTAGAGAGTTGAGAGGGAAAAGCTTAACTTTATCGCACAAATATATCCCTATTTATAGATCTATACAAAGTCTCTAATAAATAAATAAATCATTTACAAAATTCAGAGATTGGCGTGATCCAGGTGAGCCTCCAACGGATCCCCATCCTAGCCGTGAGATCAATCTGTGGACACTCTCCCTCAAGCTGGGAATACATATTTGTCATTCCAACTTGGTAATCATTCCCAAAAAGGCCGAACTATCAAGTCCCTTGGTAAGAATATCTATAAGCTAATCTTTTGATGAGACATGGTAGATACATATAAGGCCACTAATTAATTTTTCCTTTATAAAATGTTTGTTCACTACTATATGTTTGGTTTTGTCATGCTAAATCGGATTGTGAGCTATCCTTATTATTGTTTTTTTATGACATTATAGCTTCATGGATCATTCCCACTTTATTTTTAGGTCTTTTAGAATCATCTTGATCCATAGTAGCTCACATATTCTCAAGGTCATAGCTCTGTATTCTACTTTTGTACTAGATCTTGCCACCACATTCCGTTTCTTGCTTCTCCATGTAACAAAGGTTCCTCCAAGGAATGTGCGGTATCCTAAGGTAGATCACCTATTTACTGGTTATCCTGTGTAATCTGCATCAATATATGCTTATGGAGTTATTCCAATCTCTTCTGAAGAGAATCCCTATCTCTGGGTTCCCTTTAAGGTGGTGCAGTATTCTGTCTACAGCTTGCATATGAGTTTATTTTGGATTTTGCATGAACTGGCTGATCATGCTTACCGCAAATGCCATATCTGATCTTGTGTGAGAAAGTTAAATCAATTTTCCCACAAATCTTTGGTAAGTTTTTATATGGACATTAGGTTTGTGGATAATTGAGGTACATGTAATAGATTTTTTAGAGTGAGAGAGAGATAATGATATGTCTCCTTGTCCTACTATTGTTGTAAGAGAACCATTAGCAGTGGTGATTTTTTTATCACTTGGGCAATGAATATAAAATGGGCAGTGGAGTGTCATGTGATTTGTAGCTCCCGAGTTAATGATCAATAAACCTTTCAAATAATTTCTAGAAGCACTTAATCCAATGGAAACATAAAACTTACCTGAAAGTGCAAAAGAAGAAGATGCAGATGATTTTTCAAGGGATACCAGGAGTTGTTTTAGCTTATTATTATCTTCTTTATTGAGCTCTTTGAGGCTGGACTATGTTTTTGGGATGGGTTGACTTGTTGTAGTGTTAAATTGTGATGTATTCCTTTGTCCACTTTTTTGGTTCCATTTTTTGCTGGGTTTTTTTCATGTATCTTTCAGTATGTCTCTTTTGTATGTATTGATTTCTTGCATTAACTACACCAAAGAGAATATTTGTCTTTAAATTTTGAGGAGTCATTACCTTTTTCCTTCTATGGTGCTTCTCTGGTTGTCACCATTGTTGAACTTTCAATAACCTTTGGTTCTAGCATTATCCCTCGTCATCTTTCTTCAGCCCGAATGAGATAAATGATCTCATTTAATGAAGGTGTCTCATCTTTGCTAAGGATCTGGACACTCACCTGATCAAATTATGCGTTTAATTATGTAAAAAAATCATATATTCTATCTTTCTCAATAAAGTTTCCAGGATAACATCATTTTTTGAACACTTGGTTTATATGCATCTGTAGTGATCAAGTTCTTGCCATAGATTTTGAAGGAGAATGACATATTCCATCACAGTTTTGCTTCATTGTTTTGTGCTTCCCACCATAACCTTATTTCAAAGATTTGGGCGGCATCTTGAGCTTTTGAGAAGGTTTGTTTGACGACATCTCATATGTCCTTAACAGTTGATATGAACATAAATATATCACTAATTTTTGGAGTCATGAAATTTCACAACTATGACATAATCATGGCGTCTGCTTCATCCCATGCCCAAAAATTAAGATCTACTTATTTTGTCCCACTCCAAAGAGGTGATTTATCTTCCTTTTTTTCATGTCTTTACAAATTGAGATCAATTCAAATAATTCTTCCCATATAGGCGATACGAAGGTTACATACTTTGGAGATCACCCAGTCCTCAGTGCACCATAGAGTAGTCTTCGATTTGGTTCATAGTCTGGGAAGAATTAATTTCAGACATTGTGGTGTTGAATCATAAAACTGAAGGCTATCTATAAGTTATAGAAGCTCCTGTTTGGTTCGGTCCATACACAAGATCAACTTTCTCGTCGGGCCGAGTCTTCTAGCCACAAGCTTCATCGTGTTCGGATGATTCTTCCAAAAGAAACATAGGAGACTTCATTTTGAGCCTTCCAGCCGATTTGTACGTCCGCTTGATTTCTTCAAAAGATGCACATGAGTTCTCTCCTCCTATCGACTCTTTTAGTCGATAGGTTCGAGTTTATGCAAGCGGATGTTTGTCCGATCCCTTCGATTCTCTCGATCGGCGAACAAGTGCCCTAAGGTATACCCGAGAACTTGTCAACTCTTCCAGTTGACCTTCAGCAGGCTTTCAGCTTGCACGCAGAAGACCTTATGCGCTCGATAGGCATGCTCGGGAGGACTACACGCAGGGAGGGCTGAAGGTACGAAGCCAACTTGTTCGATGATCAATCTTTGCGGCAATGAAGGCTGCCCTGTCTGCTTCATTCGTATCTTCCCTTACGAAGATTTGGCGATTGTAACGATAATAAAGACACCTTGCTTTGATACAATGCTAAATTTAGAGAGCCGAGAGGGAAAAGCTTAACTTTATTGTACAAATATAACCCTATTTATAGATCTATACAAAGTCTCTAATAAAGAAATAAATCAATTACAAAATCTTGCATTATTGACCTAATATAATCCTTTCTAAATCAACCACCTAACTATGAAAAGAGATCGGCGTGATCCAGGTGAGCCTCCCACGGATCCCCATCATAGCCGTGGGATCAATATGCTAAGGGACGACTGAGATTTAACAATGATATGTCATTAAATTGTCATTAAAAATTGTTTTAATCAAGCATGAATCTTGAGGCAAACTATGAAGTTCCTAGGTGAGGGCAAAGCATTATCCATCAGTCGCAGGAAGTGTCCGAACTCATGATTCTTCTCCCCTCCTAGCCGCCAGCCCAAAACCACCCCTCTCCTCCTCCTAGTCGCCGGCCCAAACCCCCTCTCCTCCTTCTAGCCGCCGGCCCAACCCCAAAAACCCCTCCTAGCCGCTGGCTCTAAAACCCTTCCCCTTCTCCTAGCCACTGGCCACATCACCCCCTCCCTTGCCTCCAAATTTCAAATCACAAAGTTGATACTTTCCATTAATGACGTATTTTAAATTAGGAAGGTCTTAAATTCATATTTCAATCTATTTTGAATTTGAAATTCCTTTCCTAAAATAATATGACTTATCTTAAGAAAGTTTCACAATCACGCCAAATTAAATTTAGTTAGGGATTTGCCATAATCTCTCCTTTCTTAATTTAACATTATATATTTGGTAATCCTTTTAATTCCCCAAATCACCTCCCCCCATCAACCTAGTCGCCGCCCCCTCTTCCTCTCCCTTCCCCCTTTTGCTCCTTCCAATTAATTCCTCCCTAATGATGTAGGACTACATGCATAAATCGAAAACTTGCACAAAATATTTTAAGAATAATTTCAGATTTTCGTTATTCATGATTAAAACAACAAAGTAAAACTAATAAATGGTCACTCCCGTTTAGGCTAAACTACGCAAGAGACTAAACGAAATCAAAACACGTAGGAAAAATAAAGCATTGCATGCGGAGTAGTTTCCAACTTAATCTTCATTTAACAACGAGATCCAAAAGCAAAGAAGTAACAAATCCTACGAATACTAGTGGATGACGATGAGTAGACACAATCTCTTGCTTGAACAATTTCTCACAAAGAAAGTAGAATTTGAAAGTAAATGAGTCAAGGAAGAAAATCACCTTCTCGGAGAAACGTCGTAATTCACCACGTACCTTCCAATAGTACTCCTTCAACGACTACCACGGGAGGACGGAATTTCTAGGGATCCGTCAATGATTTGAATCACGCCGACGAAGGAAATTTGAGAAGATCCACGATGCCTTGGCCGTTGGATGCGAAGTAGGAATTAAACGCCGGATTGGCCATGCATCATTATCATGTAAAGAGAGAAAGACCAAGAGTGATAGAGGGAGAGAGATGGCGGTGGGAGGGAGGAAGAAGCTAGGGTTAGGAGAGAACTAAATGGGATGAAGAACAATTGTTATAATCTCCATAACAAAATTATTCTCAGATTTTAAGTAGAAGTGGAGGGAAACTTTCTGAAATTTGAATTTCAAAGACATATAATTAGGAGCCTTAATGAAGCATTAAAGGAGGGGGGACCACTAAGGGGGGCCGACGACATAGTAAGGGGAAAGGGATTTGGGAGAGTGTAATGGGTTTCCTAATTCGCTCTAACAAATTAATGAAGAAAGATTTCAAATCCGTTTCAATTCAAATTTGAAATTGAAACATCATTGAAACTTTCCTAATTTGGCACCGGACAAATTTGGAAACTTTCACTCATCAAAATTTTCAAATTTCGAAATTTGAAAATACATGAGGTGGCGGCAAGGGAGCCGGTAATTAATGGGAGTGGAGTGGTAGATGTAGGGGAGGCCGGCGATTAAGGAGATGGCCGGCGGGATGAATGGGAGGGGGCGGATTTTGGGGAGATTGAGCTTGGGTGGTGAGGTTAGGAGGTGGTGATTGGTGGTGGGGAATGGCCGGCGATGGACGTTGGGTAGAGGGGAAACAAGGGAGTAGGATAAACCAAGAGCCACCGGTGGTGACTGTTGGGTACGACGGGTGGCCTCTCCTAGGCTCCACCAAACTCTCAACTCTCAAGCTCCACACAAAAGCTTCAAGAAGACAAAATGCAGGAAATTTTCTTCAATATCATTTATTAGCTCCAAAAGTACAAGATGAAGGCTATAAATAGCCTATTACAATGACTTAAAGCAAAAGAACTCAAATGCCCTCAAGGGCTACATGACTCAATCCCTCAAGCAAGGGTAAAAAGGGAAAAATGCTGAAATAAATTCCATCCATAAGAAATTAAAGTACATCAATAAGAAAATAACAATACTAAAATCAAAAGTACATCAGATAGATCGTGGCCGTAGGTCTACGGCCACGTCGACGGTAGACTTTCCAACTGATGTCCCCATCATCAATCTTTCCCAAAATTAATTTCAGAATTCGTTAATTGCTGAAATTAATTCCTGATTTCCCTAATTGTGTCTCCCCTACCATATTTCCACAAATATGAAATTTACTTGTTATGTTTACTCCCCCCTTGGATGGCCGGCCCTATCCTCACCCCTTCCTCCAAAAATGTTAACCCTAATTTGCACTTTCTCTTGAGGAAGACGAGAACTCTCCTCCCTTGGCCGGCCACATTCAAATCCCTTGAACCCATCATCTCTTGTCGATTATAAGGAGTGTTTACTTCAAAGCGAACCCACAGACGATCATCGCCCGGATCCTGAGGAGCATTGGAGCGAAGTTCAGAAATTTGAAGAAGGTGAAATCTCCTCTGAACCCTTTTATCTTCTAACTCCCCTATTGTGGCATCATCGAAATTATGAAAGCTTCTCTGCCTAACCCTCTAATATGAGCATGTGTGAGGGCTCTTAATAGTGACTATTCTAATTGTTAATTGATGGATTTTCTTTGAAAACCCCACGTTAAGCAAAGCTTAATTGATTTGATTATTTTGTGCTCCTAACTTTGTCTTGTAATCAATTGTCTAAGCATAATCACTGCTTTATTGTTTTCAATCTTTTATTTAAGTCGTAGAAAGTCGAATATTTGATATTGCTCACTCATAAGCGTGTAATTTCAAAGTTAGTAGCATCATATGTTCATGTAGTTCTACATCAATCCTATTTTTCTTTCTTCTTTGAGACCTAGTGAGAATTGGTTAGGATTGCTCCCACCCTCATATTGACTAGAATGAAAAGACTTTTATGAAGCTGGTTGAATTGGCAGAACTTTAAGGTTGGATTGACTAATTTTATTTCATCACTGCTATCTGTTCAAATATAGTTGGGGTCAAAGCTGTATATTTTTAATCAAATTCCTGGACCTTAAGTAAAGCCAATATGCTAAAAATAGAAGGACGAAAGGCTAAGGCTTTTGGTGATATTTCAGCCACTCTCTTCCTACTATTTTGAGTAGCAGACATTTTCTTAGCAAGCATATTAATTTCTAAGACATTTTCAAAGAAATTTTGATTTTCTTAGAAAGTTGCATGTTGCATTAATTAAAAAGCATAAAAGAGTAAAAAAGATTACATGCAGGTATGAAAATTATCTTTCCATGACAAAAAACAAACAAAAGAGGGAAGATCTTTGCTTCTATCTATCTCACTCCATACAAAAGTGTAACAAAAATGTTGATTTTCTAGGGCCGTAGTGTCGGAGGGCTTACGACCTTGAAAAATTATCTTCATATCCTTAAAATCCTGCACGAACTTAATAATATCTCTTGGGTCAAAGTGAAACTGGTCAAAAGACAAGTACAACTGCTAACCGAATTAAAGGCTGAACTGATTGATTTTATTCACTACTGCTATCTGCTCAATTATAGTTGGAGTCAAAGCTGTCTATTTTTCACCGAATTTTTGGACCTTATGTAAAGTTAGCCTTTTGCAAATAGAAGGACGAGACGTTAAGGCCTTTGGTGATATTTTAGCTATTCTCTTCCTACTATTTTAAGTAGCTGACATTTTCTTAGCAAGCATATCAATTTCTTAGGCTAGCTTAGATGAATGTTGATTTTCCATGGCCTTAGTGTTGGAGGGCTGACAACCTTGAAAAATTACTTTCATTTCCTTAAAAATCTTGCTCGAACTTAATAATATCTTTAGGGGCAAAGTGAAACAGGTCAAAAGACAAGTGCAATTGCTCACTGAATTTGAATAGCAGTTTACCCTCCATTATCTCTTGTTAAATTTTTACTAGATTGGCTTACAAATATTTCTGAAAATCAAAATTCTTTGTTCAAACTCTTACACTATATTTTCTTAAATCAATTCTCACTTCATCAAGCAGTTACTGCACTTTCTTTGTGATTTTTTTACCACTTGAATTATTAACCTCCATAATTGTGACTTGGACAAACCGATGATAATTGAGTTTTTTTATTGGTTCTTCAAGCATTAATAAAAAAGGTGTTTCTGTTAAATTTTCTGATTATTATCACTCTACAATAACAAAGCATTGAGGCTTAGGCATATAGTTTCTTAAGATAACTTTTAATTGTGTTGCTGTTTCTTTTTTATCATTCAGGTGAGGCAATCTATGTGGATGACATTCCTTCTCCGAAAGACTGTCTTTTTGGAGCTTTCATTATCAGTACAAGACCATTAGCTCGCATCACCGACATTAGCTTCAAAGCCACAAGGGCGACACAAAAAATTATCACTGTTATTTCGGCTGCAGACATCCCCAAAGGAGGGGGAAATATTGGTTGTTGCAACTTGCTTGGAGTGGATCCATTATTTGCAGATTCTCTTGCTGTGCATGTTGGTCAGCCACTGGGTGTTGTGGTATATAGCTTCTTTTTTATTATTATTTTTATTATTTTTTAATGTAGGGATGTAAATGAGCCAAGCTTTGGGTGAGCTCAAGTGTTTTTCAGCTTGGCTCGTAAAGCAAATGAATCATATTTTTTCATTTGTATTCTGCTTATTGACTTATCAAACTATACACTTGTTGGTCATGAACATATAGTTTATTTTGAAGTCCTATATAAACTATAAAATCTACATGTTGTCACATATTTATACATATATTTACACTATTTTAATGTATTAAAAGCATAATAAAGTTATTATCGGGGCAAAAACAATCGAACAAGGCCTTGTTCTTGTTCAGCTTGTTAAATATATGAGCTTATTAAAAAGTAGTATGAACTAGAACTAATTATCAAACCGGACATAATTGAAAACGAACTATGACCCAATTTTGTATAACATGTCATTAGTGAGCTGAAATGTCTTTTTCTGGTCAGTTCCATGTTTACACTAATCTTGTAATGGGGTTAGATTGCAGAAACACAACAGTTTGCCAACATGGGAGCTAAACAAGTTCTTGTTGACTACAGCACAGAGGGTTTGGAACCTCCTATTTTGTCCATGGGAGAGGCTGTGCAAAGATCCAGCTTCTTTGACGTACCCCCTTTTTTTTGTCCGGAGCAAGTTGGCGATTTCGGCAAAGGAATGCTAGAAGCTGATCACAAGATTCTCTCCGCTGAGGTACTTTTATTAACTAAAAATGTTCATGTAAAGATTATCCAGTTTTACTCGAGTAAAAATGTTAGTAATTATTCGTTTACTTGACTAGAACTTTTCCTTGTGTAATTGTACTAATCCAGCCATCTTCCATAACAATCTCCAGATTACACTCCCTTCTCAATATTACTTCTACATGGAGACACAAACAGCTCTTGCAGTACCAGATGAGGATAATTGTATGGTGGTGTACAGTTCTACTCAATTTCCAGAGGATACTGGTGTTATAATTGCCAAGTGCCTTGGTGTCCCAGTGAACAATATTCGTGTGATAACAAGAAGAGTTGGAGGAGGTTTTGGTGGCAAGGCAACAAAAGCAGTACCTGTGGGTACATTGACTTTTACCTTAAGGCACCAATTTTAGTTTGTCCTGACCTCAACTAAGCGGTAAAGTTTCATGAATTGATATCACAGGGAAAGAAAGTGAAAGGCCAAATGGAAGATTCGAGAAGGCATGAGAATAAATAGATTTAGGGAATAATTCTTGATTTCATTCAAAGATAATTTATTAGATAGCATTGTATTCTATTAATAGAAAATATAAATACAATTTAACTTCCAAAGAAGACATGAGAATAGATAGATTGAGGGAATAATTTCTGATTTCATTCAAAGCTAATTTATTAGATATCTTTTGTATTCTATTAATAGAATATAGAAATACAATTTAACTTCCAAAGAAACTGATCCTAATTAGATTGATTCCAGTCCTGCTTGATAACTTTAATTCAAACCTACGATTATCAACAGGACAATTCAATCTAATTAAGAGAGAATAAGTCTGTAATCATAAAATAAATTTAAATGACAAAAATTAAATGGTTGTATCTCCTTGTTGAACTAGCTTGATTGAGTCAGGGCTTGTACCAAGCCTTAATCCTTAATTTGGACTCCTTTGCCATATCATTAACAGTTAAAATTCTTCTGATGCTTAGGTTGCAACTGCTTGTGCTTTGGCAGCGTACAAGCTACGGCGTCCTGTCCGAATGTATGTTGATCGTAAAACTGATATGATAATGAATGCAGGACGGCATCCAATGAATATAAAGTACTCAGTGGGTTTCAAGTCTGATGGAAAAATTACAGCTTTACATATCGATCTGTTAATAGATGCTGGCATCTTTCTAGATTACAGCCCACTAATAGCACGTTCTGTAATTGAAGCTTTGAAGAAATACAACTGGGGTGCTCTTTCTTTTGATATCAAGCTTTGTAAGACAAATCTTCCATCAAAATCAGCAATGAGGGCGCCCGGGGATTTGCAGGGATCTTTTATTGCCGAAGCTATTATTGAACATGTCGCATCAAGCCTCCATATTGACACATACCTGATTAGAAAGAAAAATCTTCACAGCATCGAGAGTCTCGAGTATTACTATAGAGAATTTGAAACAGAAGCTTCTGAATACACATTGCCATCTTTGTTTGATAAACTGGTTACATCTACAATTTATAGTCATCGTGTGACAAAAATTCAAATTTTAAATAGCTTTTCTTTGTGGAAGAAGCGGGGAATTTCATGTGTACCCATAGTCTATCCAGTAACAGTTAGGCCAACCCCCGGAAAAGTGGGCATCCTCAAAGATGGTTCAGTTGTTGTGGAGGTTGGAGGAATTGAGTTGGGTCAAGGGCTATGGACAAAAGTGAAGCAGATGGCTGCTTTTTCTCTTGGAGAATTATGGGGAAATGATATTCCAGATCTTCTTGAGAGAATAAGGGTTATTCAAGCCGATACTTTAAGTTTGATCCAGGGAGGATGGACTGCTGGGAGCACCACATCTGAGTCATGCTGTGAGGCTGTTCGTTGTGCTTGCAGTGTCTTGGTTGACAGGCTGAAGCCTCTAAAGGACAGGTTACAAGAGCAAACGGGCTCAATTTCTTGGAACAATTTGATTTTCCAGGTAAATCTTAAGTTTTTAGAATCCATTAAGCGGAGTTTGTCTTTGTTGTCGCACATTCTAGTTTTGCTGTCCAACTAATTTGTTCTCTTCTTATTACAGGCAAGTCTTCAATCAGTGAACTTATCAGCAAGCACTCTTTGGGTTCCAGATGAAGGTTCTAACAGGTACCTGAATTATGGTGCTGCTGTGAGTGAGGTACAGCTACGTTTCTTTAGGATATTGCTTCTGTTATTAAACTTAATGTGTTTATAGCATCGTCAATTGCCTCTTATTTGCTCTTATGGAGATCATCTGGAATTTATGTGCCTTTTCAGGTGGAGGTTGATCTTCTTACTGGAGCCACTACCATTTTGCAGACTGATATAATCTATGACTGTGGACAGAGCCTAAATCCTGCTGTGGATCTGGGGCAGGTATCTCTATTTATGCTAAGGTGTTTTCTGAATAAATTGCGTTCAAAAGAAACATTTAAGGAGACAAAAGAACGTTTAATTCTTTTCTTCTGCCTTTGCTTCTCAATAATCTGGCATTTCACAATTTTGATTTGTGTGAAAAAAGTGGCAGGTTACTTCATAGCCTTATGAGTGCAACAAACTTGCAGCACATTTTGTTCATCTCTTTGTAATAAACAAGATTTGTGATATTTGAAAATTTATCATTTGCCCACACTTGTCGATGACCATAAATTAATTTACATGTCTTGTTAATGTTTGGCATATTTAGCAATTGATATGTGGTTGACCTGCTCTCTTATCATTTTTCCATCAACAGATTGAAGGCGCTTTTGTTCAAGGAATTGGTTTCTTCATGTGCGAGGAATACTTATCAAACTACGATGGTTTAGTGATTTCTGATGGGACATGGACTTACAAGATCCCAACTGTTGACAACATTCCAAAGAAATTTAATGTCGAGATTCTAAATAGTGGACATCATAAAAAACGTGTTCTTTCCTCTAAAGGTATTGTTTCTTTCCCCATAACGATGTTGAACCAGAATCTAGCTCACCAGGTTTGTATCACTCAACATTGTAAAATCTGACGAGTGATTGAACCATTGGAGCACTACTTCAAGTTTCAACTTGTGTCAAGGCATCTTAGAGTGTTGACCTTTTGGGTTTAGTTCCACGTAGGAATGGTGAAAATATATCGGTGTAGAAATATCAAATGGCTTGTTCTTTTTTATTCGCTTAAGCTTTTGGGTTAAAACATTTTGACCGTTGATATATCAAGCTCTATTTTTTATCTTGCTTTAGTCTATACTCCCCAACAACTTGCTTCATTTTTTGATAATTGACATCATCAATTGCATTATTCCAAATATTTGGGATTTGGGATTGATTTATGAACTCTTCATCGCCATTCATGTTAGTTAGGTATTCAATCTCGTGTTAACACGAATTCATATGAATCCTTTACTTAGAAAATGTATAAATCAAAGCTTATTCACTATTAATAGATGTTGACGAATATTTTCGCATCGACTCGACCCAAATCGAACCCGACTAGGCTCGATCGCGCTCGATCAACTAAATCGATCATCGTCGAGGCAAAATTAATCCGAATTGAGCCTCAATTTAATTAAATTAAACCCAATTTAATTTAATTAAAATCAAATCAAAATCAATCGAACCCCGTCAAGCTCAATTCGACGCGATTCGGCGTCGATTCAAGCTTAATGTCATGAAATTAGCTGGATCGGACCCAAACCGACCCCAATCGGTTCGGGTCGAGTCCAATCCTGACTCAATTTTAGCCCTAATTTCTCAATTTGGGCTGAATTTGATTTTCGAATCAAAGTTTTAGATCAAGGGCTCAGATTTCTTGTGGAATTTTGCCCTAAATCCCTCATTCCACGCGTGAGAAGGCCTGATTGGTTCACTTGGGCGGCATTTTTTTGGCTGGACGTGCTCCTCTAAGGACACGAAAGGAGAAAGGGGGGGAGCATTCGGCTTCCCCCGTAGGTTCCGTCCCAGACAGAGCACGGGAGAGAGGGAGAGGGGCATTTCGCCCCTTTGCGTGCATCTCCAGGCGCGGGAGGAGGAGGGGAACTCGGCTCCCCTTGCTTGCGTTTTGTCCGTACCAGGCAAGGCAGAAAGCATTCCCTTTCTTTCAATCCGTCCCTCATCAGGTGAAGGGAAGAGGCCGACCAAGGCCTCTTGCATGTGTCCTAGCCAAAAGAGGAGACCGGCCAATTGCTGTCTCCCCCTTCTTTGGACTGAAGGGAGTTCTCTCTTGCTACTATCACCTTGTTTTCTTCAATTGGAGAGCAAAAATCCATTCTTGCTGTTGCTGGTGAGCTTCTCTTCCAAAACCTAGGGCAAAGGCATGCTGAAATCAGCCTTTGCTGCAGCTAAGAAGTGGTAGGAAGCTTCCCCTTTCTTCCAAGCCAACTCCGGCGACCATTTGACGAAGAAATCAGCCTCCGGAGGCCTTCAAACGGCAGAAATTGCCGTCCAGAGCAGTTCGGACAGCAAATCCCCTCTCCGGAAAGACTTGGACAGCAATCACGCAGCCTCCGAAAGCTTCCAAACAGTGAAAACTGCTGTTCGGAAGCTTTGGACAGCAAGCAACGACCTCTGGAAGCTCTCAAACAGTGAAATTCTCTGTTTGGAACGTTGGGACAGCGGTCTTCCTCCTTGGGAAGGCCTTGGACAGCAGTTTGGAGCTTTCAAAGGAGCTTGGACAACAGTTTGGAGCTCTCAAAGGAGCTTGGACAGCGTTTGGAGCTTGGATTGGAGCGCTAGGACAACCCGGGTGAGGTAAAACACTAAAACTTAGTGAAACCTAGGGTCCCCCAAGGCCAATTGTTGTGTGGTTGACGCTCCCAACCCCTAGGTCCTTTAGAAACTTAAATTTATGCTTCCCCGAAATCCTATGATCGCTGTCCTCTTTGTAAACTTGGGAAAATCCGGTGATTTTTGCCAAGTTGCCCTCATGTGAGAGCCAAAAGGGAATGGTGATGTGCGTAGGGTTGTTGGATTGGTATCCAACACTCTCCAAATGCATGTGATATCACTCATATTGTGCCCAATCCATCACCCACAATCATGCCCTAGGGTAGACGCTATCATTTGACCTCAAAGTCAATGATGATGCATAGGTTTGGATTGTAACTAGTTGCATGCATTTCTCATTTAGATGCATTGTCATAAAAAAAAATAGACACAAAAAATTTAGGAGAACTTTTGCATGCATAATATTAGTTACCTCTAGAGTTTTGTTTAATACATGTGTTGAGTTTAATTGATTTGGGCTTCCTAGTCGTTGTGAGGCATAGACTTTCAAATGTCTATGTAACAAATCTCACAATATAAAGAGTCAATTAAGCTTATATCTTGTACCATACAAAACTTAGAGCATGTAGTAGCAATCTTAAAACTCATCTATAAATTGCGTGCACCCTTCTTTCAAGTACGAGTCATGGCAAAAGTGACTTACGAGTTGCGAGAAGTGTGTATGTGGTGAAGTTTGTGAGCTCCAATGAGGTTTTGTGAGTGCTTGAAGATGAATTTAGTCAACTATTGGAAACATCAAATCATTGTGGGGTCTCCCATAGACTTTCCAAAGTCTATGTTGTAGATCTCACAAAGCATGTTATTGATTAAGTTCATGTACAACATTGTGCAAAATCAAATACTTGATTGTTTTCAATTATCAAATTCTCTAATCTAAAGAATCATCTACACATGCACGCATTCTAGGTTCTTTCTTAGATCATTACCAAATTTGATCTTAAGTTTCCTAGAAGTCATAGGGATAGATCTCCCCTATCCAAGGATTTCTAAATCATGTCAAAATTGATTTAGATATCTCTCCAAAGCCTTAGGAAATCTATCTTCCCTCCTCGAATTGAGTCCAAAACACTTATGGGGAAATGAGGGAATTTCCTCTCTCATGCATGTCCCATTTCCGTTTGCTAACAACACAAAATTAATAAATAAACATTTCCCTTCTCATGTGTGATAGTTTGGAATTCTCTAAAACTCCAACTTATCATTATATGAAAATTTTGTAGCTTGGAACTAAATTCTAAGCTATCCATCCTTTTGTTGGAACATAAAACCAACAAACCATCTTCTTCCTTCAACCTCAAAGTTGTAGGAATTTTATCAAATCATTTATTCGTTGGAACACAAACCAATGAATAATCTCTAGACATGGAATTCAAATCCTAGTCTTCCTCATTTGCTTAGCCACTAATTAGGCAAATGAATACTCCTCCTTGGACACCAAATGTCCAAGGAATCCCTTTCAACATGCAATCCAAATGTTGCTTGTTGCTTCTCTCTTCTACAATTTAAGAGTTGTAGAAAGTCCTCTCATTCTCCTAAGCCCAAATCTAGGAGAATGATCATTCCCCCTTTGAACACCAAATGTTCAAGTACACTCATGAATGTGGAACCTCTAAGTTGCACATTATTTCCTCCTACCAAAACAAAAGTGTAGAAAATCTCTCCATTCACTTACCCTAAATCAAGTGAATGTGTGCCGTTTCCTTTGAATACCAAATGCTCAAGGAAATTCTTCTAACTTGCAACCTACAAATTGCACATGATTTTCCTCTTTCTACAATCCAAACGTTGTAGGAAGACCCTCTCATTCTCCTAAAACTCAAAATTGAGAGAATGTACACATCTCTTTGAGCACCAAATGTTCAAAGGATTTCTATGATTTGCAACCTCTAAGTTGCATTTCCTCTTTCCTACAAGCCAAGATTGTAGGAGAGCTTCCAAATCCATCTTCATGCTCTCAAACCTAAGTTGGATGAATGAATTTCTCTCTTTGAACTCCAAATGTTCAAAGAGATTTTAGAAGTTTGCAACCCAAAATTGCATCTTCCCTTCTCCTTTCTACAACTCAAAAGTTGTATGACAGTTTGAGTGAATCAATCTTAATCCAAGTCACCTATTTGTTGAATCAAAATCAACAAGTAGTTCAATCCAAAGTCATTTATTTGTTGAACCAAATTCAACAAATAATCCCATAGCAAGCAAAGGAGAAACTCCTATCTTTCTTCCATTCTCCTAACCAAATTTGGTGAATGAGTTCCTCTCATTGGACACCTAAAAGCCCAAAGAATCCTTGACGTGTAGGCCAAATCTACACATCATCTTCTCATGTTTGCTTAATCCAAACTTAGCAAACTAAATACCCATCATTGAACATAAAAGTTCAATGATAATCTCTCTTGATTTGTAACTCCAAAGTTACAAATCTTTCTCACTTATTGAGCTAAATTCAACAAGTGACTCACCTTTGTTTGCTTAATCAAAATTAAGCAAATGAAATCCAACTCATTGAATACAATAATTCAAGGAGACATCTTTTTGATTTGTAGCCTCAAAGCTACTAATCTCCATTCACTTTTATAGGTTCCAAAAGCCTTAAAAGATGTAATGCCTTAGCCCAAAAGCTATAGGTTTTCTCTCCTTCAACTCCAAAGTCGTTGGAGATTTCTCTTCTCTTTAGCTCCAAAAGCTAGAGAGAGCTCTCCTACATTTAGCCCAAAACTAAATGTTGGATCTCTATCTTTCTCCTCTTAGCTCCAAAAGCTAAGAAGATTTCTCCAACATGTAGCCCAAAAGTTACATGTTTGACACCTTTCTTAGACTCAAAATCTAAGTAATTTCCTCTACTCAACCCAAATTGAATGATTTTCCTATGATTTTTCTATGACATTTAAAATGCTAAACATATAGATGTCCCTTTGGAATTATCCAATTTGTTGAAGTTTATCCTACTCTATTGGATGGATTTCACCGAGTCCTAAGTGAAACCTCTTAGGCATATCTATCTTACCCTATTAGATAGATATTTCTCTTA
Organism: Dendrobium catenatum; assembly: GCF_001605985.2. Lineage (NCBI taxonomy): Eukaryota > Viridiplantae > Streptophyta > Magnoliopsida > Asparagales > Orchidaceae > Dendrobium > Dendrobium catenatum. Next base: position 246,972 of record NW_021320064.1, on the reverse strand, counting down.
TCCAAATACTAAGAGAACTCCAAAACATCTAAAAATTACTTAGGTTCCTTTTGATACAATAATCAATCATCTACCCCAAAAGGTGGGATGCCTACATTATTGTGTCTTAGGATTCATAAGTAACAGGCTTGCCCAAAAGTAAGTAGTGGTTACTTTATGGGTTCTTCATAACCCTCCTAAATATAAAACACTTAAAAATCAAATAAAATCTTTAAGTCACAAACAACTTAAAGTGAACCACCGTTGGATAAAGATTAAACATCTTCATTCCAAAATGAAACCAAACACCCTTAGTGTGACATGCCACACAAGCCTCACACACTTAGGTGCACAGCCCCTTAGGCATACTATGATTAAGATTTTTCTTTTCTGCGCATGTGTTTGATGTTGTGGTGTGATTGCCCTTGGATTGTCTATGTTGTGGGCACTTGCCCTTAAGTGGATAGTGTAGAAATATACTTGTTCTTCTTGCAGGTGGTCTTATCTAAAATGGGGGGCACTCATAAATAAGAAACTGCTTGCATGACATGTGCTGCTTAAAACCCCCCAAAGATGTGGCCAATAGGGTAGAAGCAAATGTTTAGCACACTAAGTGTTAGGCAAATTTTGGATGTAATGTTTATTTATATAAACTGCTTCTAATCTACTGCAGGTTTGAGTCTCTTTTCTTTTCAAACATGTATTTGATAGAATTGTAATTGTATCAAACTTGTGGGGGTTTGGAGCAAAAGAATGAAGTGGACTAGAAGGAAGCACCTGCAAAGATGAAGCCTAATGTCCATTCAAAAGTCAAAAGCCTGAAGAATCCCACAAGTAGAGTCTATAAATTTGACTGGTTGTATAATGGCAGGCAACTCAGCTGCCAAATCTGGTTGTAATAATGTGGACTCTGCTTTCATTCATTGTACTTTATTCATAAATAAAAGCATGCTTTGATTGTTTACCTGGTTGTGCAATAGAAATGCATCTCTTTCCTATGTTTCTTTCTTTGCTTTTGCTTGGGAGTGGCTTGGACTTTTGATACGGTAGGCTCTTAGGACAAAAATAAGATTTCTACCCATTAAAATATAATCAATCTAAAAATTGATTTAGGCTCCACGATTTTTTAATAAGTAAGAAAGTTTTGCATGGCTCCCTTCAAGGAGCTAAGTTTTCTAAAAATTAAAACAATCATGCATAGCCCAGATGTGTTGCATATAGAAAGCCCTCACTTAAGGATTATATAACAAAAGTCTTTTTCTTTATGAGTCATCATATGCATACCCACATAATTAGGCATCTTGGCCTCAAAGCCAAGTTGTAAGACCTACCTTCCAAATAAAAATAACCTTCCCACTCTACATCTGCATTGAGACCAGATGACATGGTTTTAAAAGCGATTAGGAGGGTTAGCTGGTAGTCCTTTCCAGGCGGGACAATAAATCCAGAGGTCGGGCAGGCTATACCTCTTATGAGGTGTAGTTTGTAAGCCCCTTTGCACTCGTTAGATTTAGGTTCGAGGCACTACCTATCGGTAGTCCTCACCTTAGTCTTAGGGTCCGAGGCAATGGTTGATTCTAAATCACCCTATAAGCCCTCATCTTGGCAATTCTTGCAACATATGTTGAAGGAATGTAAGCCCCAATATTCTAATAAAAATGTCAACTTAAATCAAAATTAGATTGCTAAAATGTAAAACCCAACATAGGATAGTTTGAGCACCTCTGAGTGTCCCTCAGAATCAAGTGCTCCTACCTCACCTTCCCTTGGACTTCACTCCAAAAATCTAATTCTAAGTTGATCAATTCATCCTTGAAATTCCTAAAGGCCGAAAACCCTTTAAACAAGACTTTCATGGATTTTAAAACAAAAAACAAACTTTAGCCAATGTCTAAAATGACTTCCAAGAAAAGCAAAACCACTAGTTTAATCAAAAGTTTTCTCAAGCACTAAAACTTGGGATGTAATTAACCATAGGGGTTTGCCCCTATGGGATTTCTGTACCCCAGAAATTAATAAACCCCGTTCGACCAAATATCGAGTGGGGGAATCTCTGTTAATAATTGTAAATTTTATTATTGAGTCCATAAGAAAATGGTATTTTTACTCTTTGGGGTAATATATCATGTTCTTATGCCGTATTCGATTATAAAATATGCAATCCGTTTGAGGATACAAAAATTCTCCAACAATAGAATCTTCAATTAGTTCCCTCTATCTTTCTGTAATATAATCTTTTCAGAATGGTCTCCCTAGTTGAAGCACACATAAATCTTGGCATTCTTAATTATCCCATTCAGCTTAGTTGGTGACTCCTTGTTGTGCAACCTAAATTGATAAGACATAGCAAGTGCCCAATTCAATAGTTTTTTTTAATAAATTATATTTTCTTATCACATATAATGGGAATCTATAATATTAAGTTAAGTGTTGCTAGCCGGTTAAAAAAAAAAGATAAGTGTTGCTGAGATGAGAATGCTCGGGTGGATGAGTAGATTTGCCCTTAGAGATAAGATACGAAACGAGCATATCCATGAAAAGGTTTGAGCAGGTCCAATGACAAATAAGTTTAGAGAGAGTCGCCTTAGATGGTTTGGTCATGTAAAATGGCGGCCTTCTGATGATCCTGTTAGGAGAGTATATCTATTAGATTTGGCCTATGTAAAGAAAGGTAGAGGTAGACCTAAAAAGATTTGGTTAGAAAATATTAGAAATGACATTTCTTCATTAGATTTAAATGAGAATTTGACTCTTAACATGACACAATGGTGAAAAATGATTCATGTAGCCGATCAAACGTAATGGGATAAAGGCTTAATGTTGTTGTTGTATATTATTGGAGTCTCTTCATTTTAATAACAATTTTATTGGATGTGTTATATTATCATGTTTCTATATTGTGCAATGTCATAGTTAAAAATTGGTTGACCCTCACCATGTGATGCCCCAGATATCAATAGTGAAAGGATTCGTCGACAGTCTTGATCAATCTCCATTCCAGTTGCCTTGTTCGGACCTGAAAATTTTAACGGTTCCCAGAACTATTCTCAGGACGATATTTTGAACAGTACAGATCGTCCTAGACGATCTCAATATCGTCCCGGCCGATCCTGGGAGGAAAATCCAAGTCAGAGAGGAACAGTAAGGGAACGAGGTCTCACACACCAACCGGCTTAAGCTTTTATGTTGAAAATGTGTTTAATTACTATTGTATATGGCTCACCTTTGATACCACTTTAATTTATCCCTACAACAAGTAGTATTAGAGGTTCAGGTCAATTAAAGAACGGAGAAGACCTAAAGCAAGAATGGAGAAGACAGAAAGCAAGAACAGAGAAAGGTAGAGGAGAAGAATCTATTTGCTTTATTCCATATCATCCATGTACACCATCTATAGTGCCTTATATAGAGTTGTGAGGTGTGTGTTGTACAGGTGTCTCGTTTCTATTGGCTATGTTAGTTACATAATGTGTATTGTGTATTTTGGTATTAGAATTGCGGGCTGTTGTTATGCCCACGCAAGCTGACGGTGAGTGTTGAACTGTGAGCTTGGTCCTAAGAAGATGATAGCACGGGGTGGGAAGAGGCTTGGTGAGTATATATGCGATTTGATAAATGGTGCAAATAGGAACAATCCAGACTTCTTTGGAGTGAATGTGATCACATATAAATTGAAAGTCGACGTCGATATGTTTTGTTTGGGCGTGAAATACCGGATTGTTGGATAATGCTATGGTCGATGTGTTATCACAGTTTATGTTTGTGGGCTGACTTTGAGGAAAAGGAAAGTCGGAGAGGAGGCGACGAAGCCAAATGACGTTTGTTGTTGCTGTTGCTAACGAGCAATACTCCTTTTCAGTTGAGGAGCAATATCGTCTTTTGTTTTTTCACGGTCCAGGATATTAGTGTATCTCCAAGGAAGCAACAGTATCTGGAAGTAGAGTGCCTGGTGTCAACGTACGTTGCCCAGTCTGCATCGGAGAATGTCGATAGTTGATGAGAAGAGGAAGATATGGGAAGACCGAGATGAAGTGTGCCTTTAATGTAGCGAAAAGGACGTTTAAAAAGATAGCAATGAGATGGTGAGGGATTATGCATATGTTGGCACAAGGAATTAATGGCGAATGCAATGTCAGGTCTTATTATGGTGAGGTATTGAAGGGAGCCAGTGAAGTGCCAATAGGTATTAGGAGTGAGAGGGGAAGATCTGTAGGAGTAGTAGTGGGGGGTTTTGTGGTAGAAGGGTTGGCTAACTGGTTGCATAGGTCCATGCCGGCCTGTTGAAGAATTGATTGAGCATAGGAGGATTGAGAGAGATGAAGGTGCTTATTGTGTGAGGTGATCTGTATGCCGAGAAATGTGGAAGGATTTTCGAGGTGTTTAATGGAGAAATTGTTGCTAAGAGAGTAGATTATGTGCAAAAGTTGAGAGGAACTGTTTCCTGTAAGGAGGATGTCATCTACATAGATGTGTAGATAAGCATGAGAGGAGTTTTGTGTTAGGTTGAAGAGAGCAGGGTCGGTGACACTTTTATAGAAACCAAGGGAGTGGAGATGTGAGAAGAAAGTATTGAACCATTCGCGCGGAGCTTGTTTGAGTCCGTAGAGAGATTTTTGGAGTAGACAAACGTGATGGGGAAAAACCTTGTCCTCAAAAACACGTGGTTGCTTCATATGAATTGTGTCATTGAGAGAACCATGGAGAAACATGTTTGTAATGTCAAGTTGATGAAGAGGCTACTGATGGGTTACGATAATGGTGAGAAGAACTCGTATAGATGGAAATTTAGTGACAGAGCTAAAGTTTCTGTATAATTAAGACTGTATTCTTGGTTGTTTCCTTGAGTGACTAATCTAGCTTTTTGTCGCGCAATTGTACCATCAGTGTGCTTCTTTGTTTTAAAAGTCCAACGGCAATCCAATATGGGTGTGTTGACAGGTGGAGGCACGAACACCTAGGTGCCTTGTTGTTGAAGAGCTAAGAATTTTGAGGCCATGGCTGCTCTCCAGTGTGGTTGTCTAGCCGCTTCAGTGTAGGTTGTCGGATCAGATGTAGTAATCGAATGAAGATTTAAAATTTGACGGGGTTTGAGGGAGCTTGTTTGGGATTTGGTTATCATCGGATGGGAGGGTGGTGGTTGAATTGGCGGTGGAGGAGGTGGGGTGGGTGAAGTGGGTAACTCAGAAGTGGAGGGAGAGGGGGAAAGAGTGGTAGATGATGTAGGAGTCGGAACAATAGAGGATTGGGTATAGTTCTGATTAACATATGTGGTAGGTAAAGAAGTGGGAAGAAGAATAGATGGATTGACGGAGGGGGTGGATGTTGGTGTAGGAATGTTATTTAAGTGTTGATAATGATAAGGAAAGGTTTGTACATCGAAGGAAACATGTCGGGATATGTAAACCAGTCCAGTGGTAGGGTCAAGACACTTGTAACCCTTGTAGGATTGGGCATATCCAATGAAGAAGCATAATGTAGATTTGGGAAATAGCTTGTTGCGGGCGGAAGAGGAGGATAACAGGCGCAACAAAAAAATATTGATGTGGTTTCCGATATAATAGTTGATAGGGAGACTTCTTGGAAGTGTTAGGGTAAGGTAGGATGTTGAAGAGATAGACAGCCATAAGGAGAGTGTCGAGCCACAGAGAGTAAGGAAGAGCAGCCTTATGTAGGAGAGTTCGAGTGGTTTCAAGGATATGTCGATGCTTTCTCTTAGCGAGGCCATTTTGTTCTGGGGTATACGAATAGCTGAGCTAATGGGATATACCTTGAGATTGAAGGTAGGTTTGAAAATTTTCATTGACATATTCGGTACCACCATCAATGCGAAAATATTTAGTTCTGAGCGAGAATTGGTTTGTAATGGTTGTATGAAAATTTACAAAAGTATTGAACACATCAGATTACTGTTTTAGAGGATATACCCATGTAAACCTAGATGCATCATCAATAAAGGAAACATAGTACCGAAAACCTTGAACAAAAAGAAAAGGGGCTAGACCCCATACATCTGAATGTATCGTTACTGCATGGTCCCGAGAGAACTATTGAGTTGGTCATCCGGTCCTTTATTTGAAAACCAAATGCGTCAAACATAATAGATAAATTGTTATTTTTAGCAAGATTGGATACATATAATAAATTGTAAGATGGATGAGGTAGATGAAGAAGATTACGAAGTAGAAGATTACGTGTGGGTGTGAGAAGTAAGCCAGAACAAGAGTGCGCAATAGAAACGTTTCTATCATCACCAATTGTAACGAAGTCTGAACCTTGATAATCAGACGGGTGAAAGATGTTGTCAATGTTGTTTGTTAGGTGAGCGGAGGCCCTTGAATCCAAGACCCAGTCAGAAGCAGTGTTGGGTGTGGCAACAAGAAGTGCTATAGAGGGTGTGGACGGGATGGGATATTGCAAATTGAGGCGATGCCAGCATATATTGGCTGGATGACCTCTTTTTTTGCAGAGTTGATAGTGAACATTGCTTTTTGATTACAAGAACTATTTCGAGTTGAATGCATTTGTAATTCTCATACTGTTCATTCTTGTGCCAAGTCATCATCACTCTAAGCCTAGAAAATAATTAGTTATAGAACTTGTGGGCTTCGAAATATCATGGCACGTTATTAATAGACTTGCTATGCTATGTGGATAGAATGTCCATACTAAAACAGTCCTTATTGGATGTTGTTTATGACTTATTCCTTATCTTATAAAGATCCTCCTACCAATCATGATTTTGGAGGTTTCCTTCCATGATCATTTCAGTTAATATTTTTTCAAACTCTTCAGAGTCACACTTGCTCAAACACTTATAGAAGAGGCCTCTGACTTTGTTGTTGTTATTGAATCACCCAACTTTTGATGGAACTTTTTTAGATGTGTCATTGGTAGTCTATGGTGAGTGTGAGAAATTCAACTTCTATGGCCCTATCATTGTCTGGTACTGATCAGTAAATATTGCTATTGGATATTTATCACCCATTCGTTCAAATGTCCTCAACAATCATATAAATGATTCAATTATTTCCTCTGACAAAAATGTCACCCCTAGCAAAATTTTCTGTTAATGATTATTAATCTCGATAAATGATGCACAAATTTAATTATATTTATTAAGCCTATAATTAGTATAAAAAATCACATATCCAAAACAGTCATAATCTATCATACCCATCTCATTAACTTAATAAAAATTTAATAATCTATCAAATTTATTAATTTGGACGTCCCATGCGAATATGTTGTCATCAACTTGATGATCTTTAAATAATTGAATCAAATAATTAGTGTCCCCAAATTTAATCTTTTCTCTCTTCTCTTTCTAAATAAAGTTGTATGCATCCTTCTTAGAGAATTCAACATTCTCGATACCTCCAATTTCATCTGCAAGGTAAAAAAATGCATCAATGATTCTTATCCCAGCTTCAGTCATTGATTTAAGAACTAAAGCTTTCTCATCATCAATATTTCTACATGATCCCGGGAGATGTCAGTCTGCTAGCCTAGCCAATTTATGATTGTGGGTATCAATAAAGTTTTTCACCTTTCAATTTCCAGCTTCATCTACTATAAACCTAATCATAGCTGGACAATCTGTTCTAGTGTTTGATTTTCGATATTTCATTTAGGAATTCAGATCAACTCTCTCTTGAAATCAGATTTTGAATAGACAAAATCATTGCATTTTATCTTTCTAGAATTTGACCAGTAATTGTAGTGATTCTTGTGCACACTAAAAGTAGCATTATGGGTATAATTGCAGTAAACCTCGTATGTTTCTTTTTCATCCTTGAACTCACCTTTTCAATACGTAGTAAAAGCGATGCAAAAACGCAGTGAAAGTGCAACATCAAAAGCATACAAAAAAGCACAGTAAATGCTCCAAATTTTATCCACACACTGGCTAAAAGCACAGTAAATACACAATTTTTTACTGCGTATTACTGCATTTTTACTGCATATCACTAATGCACTTATATTGAGCTTTGATGTACTTTTTCTGCACAGCTAAAGTTGAGTCCAGTACTGCGCTTTGTTTTAACATGGGCATTTTATCTACACAACATACCCTATGCAAAAAAATATAAAAATTTGGGAAACCCTTATAACAACTTGGGATGAATTAAAAATTTACCGAAAATTTGAAACCTGCATCAACTCCAACTAGATTAACTTTTTGCCTCTTGGACGTCTGCAAAACTCCTTTCAGTCTCAGCGTCCTGTGAGCATGCCATCTCCGCGAAGAATGCAATGCTCTCCTCAATCTTCATCAGCATTCCTCGTTTTTTCTTTTTCAGTTGGCATCAAAAGTTTCACAAAAGTCCTACATATTTGGTTTTGGAAGCTTTTGCAGATTTTTTCTTAAAATTGAGTGCCAACCTTAAACTCCTTTTCCTAAAATTAAAAAACTCTAGGTTAGGTTAGGTCGGACGGGCTAAAAAGATTAAAAAAAAAAAAGAAATTCAATTGAATATCAACGTATCCACTCCACGTGTCAGGATTTAATTAGAGTCTGGACACAGAGCTATGTCCGGACTCCGCACCAAATAATTTCTCGTCATTAGAAGAGGCAGCTTCAAGTTGGACCAACTTGTTCAGTTGTTTGATCTTGTTCTGATTATTTCCAATCCCCTAAATATTTACTGGAATACTTTTTATCCATTAGATTACCAGTATTCAAAACAGTTAACATATTTTATGGTACTGTATTTTTTCATTGTGCAGTTTCAGATTAATATAAACTTAGACTATATGCTCACTTCAACATATTCTTGTATGACCCTTCTGCAGTCTATCCATGGTATTTTCAAATGAACATAAACTAAACTATATTTAATAATTCCAATAAATTTGCGCAGCTTCTGGGGAGCCACCTCTATTACTAGCTGCTTCAGTCCACTGTGCAACAAGGGAAGCAATAAAAGCTGCGAGAGCTAATATCTTCACCAATAGATCAGAAGAACCTAATCTGGTTTTCCAGTTGCAGGTTCCTGCAACCATGCCGGTGGTCAAAGAACTATGTGGGCTGGACAATGTGGAGAGGTACTTGGAAGCCTCTATTGCAGCTCAGCAATCATGACTATAACAGACAATAAGGTTTTGAATTCTGAAATGCTTCCACAACAATATATGAATCTTTCTTCCTCATTTTTCCTTTCAGCGTTTCGGTTATTTAGCTTGTCAACGCAGCTGTAGAATGCAATTCTCCTTTTGTTTTATTTGTCTTCCTTTTTCAAGCCCAGGGCCTTCATGAGTTGGATGTACTCTTAATAAATTGTGGTTACAAAATGTATCAAAGTTTTATTTCCCTATCTTTATCTAGTTGTGTGTGTGTATATATATATATAAAGGAAATTTGATTTATGTCTCATAATTGGAGAAATATGTTCATTATTTGTTTTTTGAAGGAATATATTCGAAAGTTTATTTTATATCAAAATAACATCTTTTTTTGTCGCATACTATTTATTTAAAGTTTTCCTTGAACAATCAAGGTTGGATTATATTTGAGCAAGGGTCGGATTATGTTTAAATCTTATTTGAATAAGGTTGGAATCATATTCGAGCAAGGTTCAATCATGGTTCGAATAAGCTTGAATCTATTCAAATATGGTTGAACTATAACATATATGATAGTCGGTTGCAACAAACTTATCACAATAAATTACAATATTGATGCAGTAGAGTGAGTGCAATCACAATTATAACACATTATTAGATACAATAGTATAATCTAACAGCTATAACACAACAAAGAGCTATTACAATATCTATGGTATGATACAGGGGCAGAAGCAGGGTGGGGGCACGTGCCGCCTGGCCTAATGAAAAAATATTTTTTAAAATCTTTTTCTTGTATGTTTTGCTATATTTTTTTAGAAATTGTATTGTATTGCATATACTTCATAGTTACCATTGAAGTGTAATAAAATACACTCACAATTTTCAGTGTGATAATATTTTGCATAAATTTTAATTAAGACTTCAAATGGTGCTACTGTAGACCTTGGACATCATCTTTGGCCCTGTGGTGGTGCCCCACTTCTAGGAGATTTTGAGGAGAAAATTTCATATATATTATTAAATATGCTTGACATCTCAAGCATTCAAGGAAATCACTTATAGAATGAGTTCATCATTGTGTGTAGGCTATGCATTGAGGTGCTAGAGAGATCAGAGTCATACAATGTCATGACCTTCATAAATAGTGAGATCTCATATATCATATAATCTACTCTGTTCAAATTCATTAAAAAATCTATGAGTTATGCAATAGCTTAAGATAGATTTTTTTCCTCCTCTCTGATAACATACATTAAGGCTTCTTAAGATGCTTGAAGGAATATTTCCTCTTTTTCTTATTGTTGATCTGAAGTATTGGTCAAATAATTTATGCAATACAATATTATTTGATCCCCATGTCTTTTAGTAGAGCTAGACTCACTCTTTTATTAGATAATATAAATAATCGACAAGCTAACAAAAGCGATGAATTGGAAGTTAGTGTAACATAAAAAATCAATGGACTTAATGAAGTTTTTACCTTCAATAAAATAAAAGATTTGTCACATTACTATCTAATCATATTTTGGAATGTTTGATTCATGTTGCATTTATACTACCCACTCTTGTTTTTGTAGTGGTTAACCATTCATAACATCCAAGACTTGAAAAAAGATAACTACCTCTCATCAATTAGGCATAGGGGCTTGGCACAAGGATTAATAGGCTTGTTAATCTTCCATAATAGATCCCTGAAATCAGTGGCGGAGCCAGAAATTATTTTTAGGGGGGCCTAAATTAATTTTTTTTTAAATTTCCTTCAACTTTTTACATCCGGACTTGGGACCGATATAATAAGCTTTAAAAATGATAAAACTTTGATAGTTAATTAATTTATTTTTTTCCTTTCTCAAAATGACTTCCAATCATTAAATCATTTGATTTCTGCTAGAACGGGTTCAATATAAGCATGTTATGTTTGGAAACCATTTGATAATCCAAATTATTGTTTAAACCTTCCAAATATGCTTTAGGTCTTTGATTTGGAGTCATTTGGGTTCGGATTGAGTCGAATTTGGTGTCGTTGGGTTTGTATTTTTGAGACGTTCAGTTCGACTATAAGTTTGCTGAAATCGAAGTTCAGATGGTCTCCGGTTTAATTTCTGAAGTTTTCAACTCGATTTTATCTTTAGATTCCCTATTTTTTCATTTTTTTTTAGGGGGGGTAGGGGGGGGGTGGGCACGTGCCCCCCCTTCCCTCCGCCGGTGCCTGAAATCTCCAATCAAATACTTCTTACTCTTATGCTTTTTCCTTCTAAATCCTTATAACTTTGCCTCACTTTTATGTGCGATGGCAAGAGATTGATCTTCTATATTCTCCACCTCCTGCTCCATCTCCTCATTCTATACCTCATCCCCAACTACAATGGTATGATAACTATAATTACAATATTTTAGGTTGGAGTTTTATTCTTCATGGCAATGGCCATAATGCATCATATCCCTCTTCAGCTCTCTCCATGTTATCTCTTATGGCATCCTACCCCATGGATAGGGCTGTGAATGAGTTGAGTCGAACTTGAGACGTAAGGAATTTGAGTTTAACTTGTTGATAAAAAGTGTAGCTTGAATTTGGGCTTGAGCTCAAGTGAAGCCCATAGAATGAGCTCGAGGTTGGCTCGTCAATTTATTCCCATGCTTAAGGGGCCCGATAACTCAACTTGAGAGGAATTCATGATGGTAGCTCACTGGCAGTGCATCAGTGATGGAAGTCGTGGGTGGATCTCGTTGGAAAAGAAACTGATGAGAGTAACTGCTAAACTTTAAAGAAAACGATGAAGTCGTGGCAGAGCTCGCCGGAGAATGAAAGATGAAATCATCATCATTGGAAGAAGATGACGACATTGTGAATCACAAAATTGAAGGAGCTATTGAATAACTGTTTTGCACAATATGACTCTTGAGCTATTGAATAGTTGTGCTACCTGATATGACTCGAGTCGAATGAAAGATAAATTCATGTATATGCAATATGGAATAGAGCAAAGAGGAAATCAGATAAGCCTTGGAGTAATATCTTATTATCTTCAATAAAAATAATTATAGTTATTACAGTAAGTCATTTATAAGAAATCATAAGAGCAACTTTATAGAGTGGCAGACATCCTTTTAAATTGTGGGTGGGGACAATTACTTTCAATTGTTATTGGCATAAGACATACATATCTTAATCAAGCTAACTTGTAAGCCGACGAGTCGAGTCTTGTAAAAATTTGAGTTCGAGCTCATTTAATACACAAATTCAGGTTTGAGCTCAAGCTCGAGCTTATGGCTCAATGAACTCAACTAGCGAGCTCGTTAGTGAGTTGAGTTTAAGTGTATTCAACACACTCTTACTCGTGGAAATGATTCATCATCGTCAACCAATCCGAGTATATGATAAAATTAATAATTTATTTATCTTGGTTGATAATGTCACTAACTATAAAAAAAATAATCCAAGCTTCTAAACATCATTCATCTTAGTGAGCTTCGAGAATGCTCTCTCCAGTTCTGAATTCTTGAAGTTTTTTCCATCCAGGTAGTTATCTAATAACTTAATCCATTATAATTAAATTCCTACTCACGTAGTTATTCTCTAATTTTTGATCTAATGATTAGTCTAAATTGAGCAATGCCAAATGTTATGTTTTTCCTCTAATATTGAACACAATAAAGTAGCTATCACTCTCATCATTATCAACCATCTTTAATAACAACTAATGAATTAAGGCATCAAAGAACTACAGTCCATGACACTTTAACTACTTGAAGGGGAATATCTGAGCATTAGCAATGAGGTCATTAACATGAAATTGCTAAATAATTTTCTCAATCACACCCCTAATTCTATGACCTTAGGAGCATAATGCATCTATATACAAGGTTGTGAAAGCCGGACCGGACAACAAACCGGAAGAATGAGAGGTTCAAGGTTCGACCAGTTCTACTGGTCAAATCGAGGTCGAACCGGATGATGTAATAAATAATAATATTATTAAAAATTAATAATATTAATATAATAATTACGGTAATCTAACCTAAAACCATATAATTCTAAGAATGTAAACTATATAATTTTAATAGATTATCTCTCAATATAATTAATTAAATTGAAATGATGAATATATTTCATGAGGGAATATGAGATGGTTGCCTTTACTCTTTATATAATTCACTCATTTATAACAAAACATATTTAATGAGATGAGATGACATTCATATATTATGATATTAAAAATCTCATTATTTAATAAAAAAAATTATTTTAAAAAATGTAATAAAGTAAAATATAGTGTTTATATTTTATTTAAAATAAAAAAAATTAAAACCGGTCGTCGGTTCACCGGTTGAATTGCCTGTTCAGGCCGGTTCTCTGTGAAGCCGGTTTTTAAATTGGATCTGATCGGACAACTGGTCGGTTCACGATTGAACTGGTCGGTCTGGTCCGATTTTTAAAACCTTGTCTATATATGTATGATTAGAGAATACGCATTTGAATGCATAGTAAAATGAACATAGAATCAATTCTTAAATAGAGGGAGAGGGTGAAACATAATATTATGGGCTTAAAAAATTCACAACCTAACTCAACAACGACGGTTTTGAAATTTAAAGGTCAAAGTTTTATAAGGTAGATTAAATTTAAGATATAATACTACTCATATATTTCAGTCTCATTTTACGAGGATTTATGCTTTGATTATGGTTTTTCGTAGGAGTATGATCTTATGGTTAGTTACCCCTCTTGAAGATGAGTGAGCTTTCGATTAAAATTTGTCGTTATAAGCTAAGTATTTAGCATATAATAGTAGCAATTTGAAATTTATCGTGTTACTCTTAAAGTAGAAGGCGGGGAAATGATGACAAACTAGATCAAGATCACATAGTTTTATCATCGTAATTTGTCATTGTTTATAATTTACTTAATCAGAGGAGATACTCGGTCTAACCTAATCAGAATACCATTATTAGTAGCCAGAGATTGCTTAGCCTAAGGGAGCCCTTAAACTCATAGTGGATGTTTGTTAAAATTTAAGTAAATCTTAATTATGAGAGGATTTTGTGACTTATTAAATGTACCCCATGATTTATTACCCAATGACTTTTAGTGATTGGGTTATAACTCACATGCTCTAATTGTGATAAATTTTGTTGTGTCATTTTACACAACAACCATTCGATCAGAGGCTCCAATCATAATTATTTATCTGTGATGTCTTTTGATGGTAAAACCATCAATTAGAGGACATATATCATTTCCTAACTAGCGAGAGATCATTTGAGAATGAATTATATCGATATATTGAACAAAAAATTAGCTATGTATGAGATAATGTTATTTTTAAATTTGTCATCCTTGATAAACCATTATGAAACGTGGATGTATTTTTCTTTAAGTTTGTGGAAGGGTAGGGGTGTCAAAACTGAGAGTTCATGTCAACCTGTTTTCCATACGGGTTGGGTTTGTGTTCGAGATTTTGACCCGTTTATAAAATCAGGTTGGATTCAAGTAAACCTGGAAACTTGAAATGACCCGGAGGCACTCATACTTTGCCCTTCGCAGCACGATCTAGCCTTCGCGAGTCACGAGTTGCACCCTCCCGCCTGACATAATGCTCGATTATATGTTCAAAATCTGTCCTTCTCACCGCACCCACACTTCTCCCTCTGCACCGCACCCACACTTCGCTCTCTGTACCACACCTAGACTCTGACCTTCGAATTGCAACCCCAGTCTTAGGAGCCAATGAACCCTCCAACGGACTAACGCTCATGTTTAGACTCTGGCCTTCGCCCTCTGCATCACAATGCTAGCGAGCCCTCCTTTGGACCTGCACTCACATCCGGACTCCACCCTCTAGACGAAGCGGTTGCGAGCCTCGCGGACCAACGTTCGCGTCTGGACTTCCGCATAGGTGCACCCGAATTCATGCTCGTGTTCAGACTCCTCTTGCTATATATCGGGTTCCCAGGTCAGGCTGGGTTAACCCGGTGGGTTGAGTCTAGGTTTGAATTTCTGACTCGTTTATATAATCGGGCCAGGTTCTGGTCAACCCATTTGGACCCAAATCAATTTTGGGTTCAACCCGAACATGACTCGAAAACTCATTTTGACACCCCTATGGGTGGGTAGATTTCACCTGAATGATTTGAATTTTCTTAATTTTTTTCTATATTGTTTACTTGAATTCTAACCCAAAATAATTTACATAAGGATTTAAGAGCATTTTTAAAATAGAGCACCTCGAGTTGAGATTTATTTTCAACATGATCATTATTGGAATGTTTGAATATTTATTTTATTATTTGAACATTATCAATTTTGTCCATTTGTTAACAAAGGATCATGTTTAAATGTTATAATTTTGAGCTACTAATAAGCTATACCGAGTAATCCCAAAAAAATATTGAGTAAAACTCGATATTTTTTGGAATTATTCGGTATTGCTCGGTATAACTCGGTATTGTTCTTTACGGAACGATATTGCTAGGTATTATTTTATTGTTATTATCAAATAATACCTAATAATATCCATCAAATACCGAGTAACAATTCTCTGATGTAACGTATAGCCCCGTCCGATCAGAAGACGTAATAAAAGTTCCTCGGCGACGGCGGGTAATGGGCTATGCGTTAGAATCCCTAGGAAATGGGCCCCACGTGAGAAACCAGAAATGAGTACAATCCCGCGCTCGAATCCGTGGTAACTGGCGAAAGAGAGCGAGCGAGAGAGGAAGAGAGAGAGAGAGGATCTTCGTCTCCGTGCTATCCTTCTGATCTTGCGAACCCTAATCTACTTTTACCACGGCTGTGAGGTGAGCGCTGCCATTATTCTTGAAATATTTGTGTTTTATTTGAAATTTAATATAAGAAAATCGTTATTTTGGAATGTTCCGTTTCTCCGCCTCTGCGCCTGCGATATTTTGCCTCGATTGCGCTCTCTGGCAAGGGTTTATCCTTGGCTCACTGTCTTCTTTTGAAAGGGGGCATGGTTGAGATTCGGATCTAATAATAAGTTTTAATGTTGATTCCCAGCTGCCATCTAAAAGTTTTAGTCTGCAGTTCATGGCCGATGCTATCGAGATATGAAACAATTAGAATGGTTTAGGGGTTAGGACCGGTAGGAACGCTGCTGGAATATACCGATATCTTTATTTTTTATTTCTTGTTCTTTTTATATGGAGCAATGCCCTGAAGTAGCCCGTAGCCTGATAATTTTCTTGAAGGAGGAGGAGAAAAAATTGGGATTATCCGGCTTCTTTCTGAATAATCATCAAGAGAGATGCTTACTGTTCAGTCACAAAATTAAGCCAAACGACTCATAATGGTATGAAAAAAAAAATAAAAACACAGTTCAGTACTAAGTAATTAGCGGGCATACAATTGTCAGGCTTTACTACATGTTTAGTAAATTGGGAGTGTTTCTGAATTGTTAGATGTTCAGTTTCAGGTACCAGCCTAGATTCTTTGTTTAGTGTCAGATCATAAGGTATTAGTTATTTTGTCTTTTTGATGTCATTATCTTTGTTTGTCATTTGTTATTTGTTAGGAGAAAATAGTCATTTAAATTGTGGATGTGTTTGTATATATTTTTTTCATTTCTCTTAGGCTTAAATTGTCCAGTAAAAAAATGGCAAGTGTTACAAATAATATGCCTCTGGTTATAATAAAAGATAATTGATTATGGAATAATGATATGAATTCCCTTTTACATCCTCTTTGGGAATTGATTCCTCTCTCTTTCGTCTAATCGCGAGCTTCTTTCTTTATCACACTTTACCACCCTACCATAGAGGTAATCCGGTTTTTTTTAGCCTCTTTATTCTATTTACCTCCTATTTTCTTCTTGTTCACTGGATTCTTCTCTTTTCAACTAATCAAAGTAACATAATTTCATTAACTTGATCACCATCATTTATTACTAGCACTAAAGTTTGAATCAAAAGAGTTCTTCATGAAAGAGTAAGAGTTCGTCGGTGTAGTTTTTTGCTGTATGCTTATACTTTCTTGAGCATTATAAATAAATTTTGGTGTTTGGCATAACATCCACGAGAGCTAGAAATCAGCTATTTGGTGTGATATATATGGTAGCTCTTTTAGAAAAGTACTTCTATGATTTTTAGCTTTTTATGTTATCACCTTACTGATTAATTGTCTTATTTGGATATACTATTATCATGGATATACTATTATAATTAAATGCAATCCATAATATATCCACTTTGTTCATTCTATCAACCTATATCAACATCACAGCAATTTTTTAACAAGCAACCAGAACACTCACAACATGTAAAACCACAATTTTAACAAGATTTTACCAAACATTCATCTACGTGACAACAGAGAACAAAACACCAGTATATAACACATCACAAGCAATTAAAGAAACAATATTAAACTGAGCCTAATGTCTTGATTTTTAGTTTTCAAGAGAATTTGGTATCACTTCATCTTTTTCTAATTCATTCTGTCTATCATGCCATACACACTCAACATTAATTTTGAAAAACTTCCACCCAACCTCTCCCTTTGAAATCCAATCTAGATCATGAAATCCTACCTCTTGAGCGTTTCAATTTTTGGTTTATGTAAAATTATGTTCCTGTTTTTGATATTCTTCCTTGTTCTTGCATCCAAAGTCTTCTTTCATCAGCTTGTCACATCAATCTATTTGATTTGTCACAATAAGCTCAGAAAAAGGGGAAAACTAAAAATTTTGATGTAAAAAAAAAGAATATTAATTTGTGAAAAGTTTGATGAAAATTGAATTTTAATTCAAAATTCAAATAAAATTTGAAAAATTGTTGTCATTTTTATGTCATTTCTTTTTATTTTTTAACCAAGATTTCTATTCATAAAATCCTTCACAATTATCTCCACATTATCTTTTAAAAATTCTTGTGCTTTGAATTTCAAATTTCAAATTGAATTCAAATATTGAATTTCAAAGACCTGAATTCAATATTTGAACTCAAGCTTTTATCATAATCTCTTTTCAGTATTTTTTTCCATATTTTTTCCAACTCTCTAGACCCAATTAAACTTAATATTTATTTCCAAAACTAATTTGACCCATTTTCCAAAATCATGCTTGACCCATGCAACCTAACCAATTGATTAACCAAATCCTATCTGATCAAGCCAACCCAATATGGTCAGCCAAGTCAAATCTTTGCCTAAATGAAGAAAACACAAGTTTTTTCAGTCAATTATATAAAATATAATGATCATTTAGATCGGTCATAACTGTTTATGAAAACTTCAATACTTTTAGTGGTATATTTTTGGAAATGTGAATGATGTTCTTGAGAATCTATGGCGAGCGCCTTCTATCAGTTTTGTTGAAGGTGTTCTTCCTCTTCATTTGTTCTTCCTTGTGATGGACTTTCTTTCATCACCTCTACATGAGGATGTATTTCATTTTCTTGTTTGCCTTATGACATGGTTTGTACTGGATGAAATTAACAATACATCGAGGTCTTTCAGTTTTCCTTAGGTAACATTTCAATTCCCCAAAGTCAAATTATTCGTGGCCCTGAGGAATTAATTCAATGTAACCTTGTTTATGCAAAGTTGGCAGATCAAGGATATTGTAAAACATCAACCAATTTGGCAGATCAAGGATCACCAAATGCTTTTCTAAATCTCAAAACGTTATTTCAATATAGTCTCTTTGGTGAACCTTATGGGTTAACATGTGTGACAAGTTTAAATTTATGTTATTTATTCCCTTATTCGATCTTTTTCGGCCTCCTTTTTGTTAATGCTTTTCTTTCTCATATTAAATTTATTTTATGTGAAGCACAGAAGGTTATGTTATTCATCATATTTGATTTGATTAGGAGATATCTAGTTGATTGTATTACAATTCTTAATTCACGATAAAAAGGTTTTAATTATAAATGCTACTTATATAATTTTTTTGTTGAATGCCAGTTCTTACATATATAATTTTGTAAATGAAGCCTCTTGATTTTTCTATGTTCTAATTCTTGCATTTATTTCCAATATTTTCTGAATATCAATAGTTTGAGTTGTGAAAAAAGCCTCAGAAATAATTTTTTACCTGAGGCCTTTTTAAGACTGGGCAACTATTCAGTAAAAGCAAGTATCTTACCTCTTGCTTTAGGAAATTTTGAGCCGTAGCCCTTAATATTGCATTTTTCCTTGAGAAGTATGATCTATGATAGGCATATGATGGAGTTTTAACCAGTAATAATATATATGAAGTGATAAGATTAGCTTTTGGCCATCCTATGCTGTCCTATTCTTTCTGGCTGAGTTGATGGTTCCAATGGCAAAGCTTAGGCAGTGGGGGTAGTGTTGTTATTAACGATTTCACTGAATCAGCAGCTTGCTTGTTTTTTTTTTTAAATTTGTTTTTTTCTGTCCCCATTTGTGTAAATTCCAAGGATTTGAATTTTGAAAGCTAAGCTTTCCACAAAGCATGCACACCCTATTTGGATCTAAAATTTGCCTTGATGAAGTAGTTTTAGAATGAAGTCTCATAAAGCATTTTTTCTAATAGAATCTTCTTGATCTATTTTATATAAAAGAGAAGCACTACCAATTGAGCCCTTAGAATTCTATAACTTCAATAATGTCATTGTAGTACTAAAATTTGGTAAGAATATTTGTATTTGAACCCCTCTTTTTTTTTTTACCTTTGTGAATGGATTTTCTCTTAGTTTCATGTTTTTTTTCTGTAAACATCATATATTTATGTGTTGGAATTTCAATATTTCACAATTTGGTTTATTTTTTTTAATTTTCCTTTTATAATCCCTTTTTCACTTTGGGCATTCCATTATTCTGTAAGATTAACTTCTTCTTTTTCATCTTCTTTCTGATGTGGCTTTTCCTATTTCTTTTTCAGGTTATTTTTTATGCGCGCTGCTAGCTCTGTTGTGATGCTATTATAAATTATTAGAACTGATCTTATGTTTCATGGTTATGGCATCATTTGGATTTGTGTATGACTCAAAACGATTGTAATTTCTCTGGGCACCGTTATGTGCCTCGGTGAATAAATAAGACTGACTGCCAAAATAGCTCTATCTTGAATGAATGGGTGCCACCTTGCTTTATGAAAATAAAATTTTGGAGGAAAAAGTTTCAGATGATGTAGCTACAACACGCGGTTCCTTGACTATTAAAGTAGCTGCGATGAGCAATGATGCTGATAATGGTTGCTTGGGTGTTTCCGGTGCTGTACAATTTGAACATAATGGCGAGCAGAGAGGCAATACATTGTGTGATCTCCATCATCAGGAAAATTATGGTGATGATGAGTACGATGAGGAGGATGACAGTGATTGGGAACCTGTTAATCATTTAGTCTTCAAGAAGTGGTTCTGCAGTAACTGTACAATGCCAAATTTTGATGATGTTTATCACTGTGATGTAAGATTTTTTTCCCCCAAATAGTAAATTTGTTTTCAATAGGTGTTTATTATACTCCTTTATCCATAAATTTTTTTTTTTTTAATGTAATTCACCTTTATTTCAATGGATTGTGAAGGTTTGTGGAGAACAAAAGGAGTCTGAGATCTTCAGTCATGAGCTTTTTAAGCACTCTTTCGGTGATGGAAATTGGAATTCCATCAATACTGAATCACTTCAAATGTTTCAAGGTATTCCTGTCACCTTGTCTTTGAATATATAATTTAATGTACTTATCGTTGATTTGATTTTGAATCAGTTTGATATTAACTGATATTTCATGAAGCGTTTTAGTGGTTTTATATTTCCTTTATCCCTTCTATATGTCCGTGTATAGAGTAGCTTGCATTTAAACATGATAACATTATGCCTTAGGGATTACTTTGGGTTGAAATTACCATTCGCTATATTCTTCGGTGAAGCATTTGCGCTTCAAATGAATTCTTTATAGGAATCAAAAAGTGGTTTCTTGTCAAAACGATGCTCGACGGGGTTTGATTGATTTTGATTTGATTTAAATTAAATTAAATTTGATTTAATTTAATTAAATTGAGGCTTAATTT
This sequence comes from Dendrobium catenatum, assembly GCF_001605985.2. Lineage (NCBI taxonomy): Eukaryota > Viridiplantae > Streptophyta > Magnoliopsida > Asparagales > Orchidaceae > Dendrobium > Dendrobium catenatum. The sequence continues at coordinate 225,936 of NW_021320064.1, read as the reverse complement.
GAATTAATTTCACCTCGACGATGATCAATTGAGTTGATCGAGAGCTATCGAGCTTTGTCGGGCTTGATCGGGGTCGAGTCGATACGAAAATATTTGTCAACACTAGGGATGTCAACTGTGCGACTCATTAAGGCCCATTTGGCCTCGTTTTAAATATAATATATTTATCCAGTAGAAGTAATTTAAAATTAACTTGACGTTTTGTTTGTCAAAATTGACTGAACTTTGTGTGGATATATGTGCCGCTAGGATATGTAAACCAAAGTTAGTTTGTCAGTGAGGGGGTTAATGTGTTGACACATTTAAGCTGATTTTCATTAGGGACAACCCATCTAAAGCTCTGGGATTATAGGGTTAAGTGGGTAGCCTGGTCCATTTGACACACTTAACTACAGCTTATAACTTGTTAATTATCCCTAGTTTGCAACTCTGCTTATATAATGCAAAAGTGTTGTAAGAAATGTTCAATACTTTTTATGGCATGATGATGATTCTTGTTATGTTTATGCCATAAATTCTAAATAGATCTTATACTTGTTTTTAATTTCTATCTAGAGGGTTCGTACGTTAAGGATGCAGTAACAGTAACAAAGAAAGCTATCACTAGCCGGCTTTGGATTTGCTGAAAGTTCATATTTGGTTTTTGGAGACATTATTTATTAAATAACTAATTTGATGAAGTTTTGGCTTATTTTCATTAGCAATGTTATTTATACCACGCATAATAGTCCTTTTTGTTGTTCTCTTACATTAAAATAAAATTGATCCACAAAGGCATGACGAAGTTTCTCTCCAAAGTAATATATGTAGTTGCAGCAGTTGTACGGAGGATAATATAGTTTTTCATGAACTTTTTGAATTTTTTGCCTGATTGGTTTTTAAATGAAAAAAAGCGCTTTCCAGAAAAAGGGCCTCATCATACAATCGGCCTGTTTTAAAAAAATTCTTCAGGTTCAAATTTTATTATGGTAAGTCTCATTCTAATGGTAGCCTCCTAGTCATTTTAGTTGCATTTTGGAAGAAATTGGAGGCATTGCCACAATATCCGTAACCGGTGTTTAGATGCAAACCTCTAGCAACTGATGACCTGATTGTTAGTTTGAATTCCTTATGCATTCATATAAAATTTCAGAAAATGTTCTGTCCATGCTGCCAACACGTTTTATTTTATTGTTTCTAAATTTTACCTGGAGATTTAAATTGAACCAGGGTTAATACGATGCTTCATTGACTTTGAAACTTTTTGGCTAATGAATATGCCAATATTCCCATTTAGCAAGGCGTCTGATAACTATTATCATCTCAACGATGTAATGATTGCTATGAAGCATTGTCATTATAGTTTTGATGGTTCAGGCCTTTTTTAAAGTGAAAGGTTAAAACACTGGCAATAATTTTTAAATAGGAAGGGGCTAGTGGTTAGATAAACAAAAATTAAGCACATTATATGTAATTGAAGTCATTTTGAAATTAATATTTGTTAGTCAGAACATCAATTAATGTCAAGATTTAATGGGTTTTGATAGATGGGATCTTTTTTTAAGGTGAAAGTTAAAATATAAGATTTTTTAAAAAGATAAAGAGCTAATGATTGGTAGAACAACGACTAGGAACATGGTATGTAATTTTATAGGTTGAAATTGATAATCATTAGTCAATGAATATTAAGTATTACGAAGGTGTGACAAGTTAAATATTTTTGCTCATTTATGCAAAAGAAATAAGACATATATGGGGACATGACTTTAGAGTTGAGGTTGGGTGATTAAAATTTACAAGTTTTAAGGACTACCATGATATCTGGATTCTTAAAGGTAGTTTTTATTAATTGCAATTAGAAGGTGATGTAAATGAAGCTATTAGATATAATTAGTGTGGAATGTTATCAGGAAAAATGGACATGTCTAAAGATATTATGGCTGAATGTTGTAAAAAAAGATGCAAAATGGAATTAAAGTCTCATGTAATATTTAATAGGAAAGAAAAATGAATAAAGATGATTTCTGAAAACAAGTAGATGGGATAAGGCTTATGAAGATGAAGCATTTGTAAAAGTATGGCATGGATATGGCACATTGCCATGAGTAAATAATAGGGCTATGAACGATTCGATTTTGAGTCGCGCTGAGGGTGGGTCAAAACAGATCTATGAATTGGAGACGGGCTCAAAATTAGGTCATGGCTCACAATTCTAATTGATTTAGAGCCATCTTGGCTTAAAATTGAGTTGAAATCAATCTAGTTTGTTTTGTTTCTGAGTCAGCTTGAATGTTTTTTTTTTTTTTTTCAATTACAATTTGGCTTGAAATTGAAACAAGCAGGATCATTTTGATTTTGAGTTTGCTTGAAATTATTGAATGAAAATTCATTGGAAAAAATTCACAAAATTTAAAATGATTATATAATACAAAGAAACAAAGTATTAATATTATTCAATGAATTGAAGAAGAAATAATGTATTAAAGGATTCATTTGATTATTCTTATTCAACAAGTTTTATGTTGGCTGTCGACTACCTAATGCAACTCTCCATTTTTCTCATCTAGGACTTGGGACCTGTCAACGATAGTGTTATGGACTTGGGACCTAGCAACGACAGTGTTAGAAGTGAAGAGACAATACACTAGAATTGGATTGAGATACCTTTTACACTTACAAATTACAGTCTCAATTTGACTGACATTCATATTTCCCTATCTTACAATATATTACATTTATATTTACTAGAATTACTTCATTGATACGACCTTTTTTTTGTCAATTTAGACCTTTTATTTTTAAGGCTTCCCTTTCTGTGTTTGCCGCATCTTTCAAATCTGGAAAGCTGTGTAATTTCAAATTTTTTTTAAAAAAAGAAGAGATGATTCCATGTGTAAGATGATACTATTAATTATGTAATCATAATGCCTTAATTAATGCTCTCAGAAAGTTGAGATGATTAGTGGAGTTGTGGGATTAAATTAAAAAAGAATTGCAATAGAACTAGCAAATCACAATGGAGAACGCCCAATTAAAAGTATTAAGACGCTGAATTATAATTTCTATTCAAACTGCTTAGAATTGAAGCAAAAAATACAATAGGTAACGATAACACTCAATAGCTGAAGGTAGCAGGCTAGTCAAGATTGAAACAATAGCCAAAGATAGCAGCCTAACAACTAGTGAAACAACAACCAAGAGACCACATCCTAACCGCCGAAGGTAATGGGCAAGCTGCAAGTGAAACAACAGCCAAATCTAAACAGACAACATTACAAAAGCCAAAGATAGTCATGCTAGCATCAAAAGGTAGTAACCTTAACACGCTAGTAAAGAGAGATTACAAGAACAACAACAACAAACCTTTATCCCACTAGGTGGTGTCAGCTACATGAATTCTTTTTTTCCATTGTGTAGGGTTAGGAGTCAAATTTTTATTTAGATCTAATAAAGAAAGGTCATTTCTAATATTTTCTAACCAAGTCTTTTTAGGTCTACCTCTACCTTTCTTAGCATAGGTTAAATCTAATACATCTACTCTCCTAATTGTGTCATCGGAAGGCCGCCGTTTTATGTGACCAAACCATCTAAGGTGACTCTCTCTAATATTATCTGCCACTAGAGCTACTCCATCCTTTTCATGTATATGCTCCTTTAGTATCTTGTCTCTAAGAGTAAAGCCACTCATCCACCTTAGCATCCTCATCTTTGCAACACTTAACATAATATTTATGCTTCTCTTTTAGCGGCTAACATTTTGCGCCATAAAGCATTGCAGGTCTAACCACGATCTTATAGAATTTTCCCTTAAGTTTGAGTGGTACATTTCTATCACACAATAAGCCAGATGCATTCCTCCACTTCATCCATCCAACTTGAATTCTAATAATAATATCCCCATCTATTTCACCATTACTCTGAACAATATACTCAAGATATCTAAAACGTGTACTCTTATTAATGACTTGATCGCTTAAATTCATAAACCCTCCACTAGATCTATTATTATTAGAATTACACTCCATGTATTCGGTTTTAAATCTACTCAAACAAAAACCTTTAGACTCTAAGGTTGACCTCTATAATTCAAGTTTACCTTCAACTCCCTCTTTAGTCTTATCTGTAAGAAGAATATCATTAGCAAAAAGCATAAACCAGGGAACATCCTCTTGCAAATCTCTAGTGAGAGCATCCATGACTAAAGAAAAAAGATATGGGCGTAAGGTTGATCCTTCATGTAATTCAACTGAATTTGAAAAATACTTGGTCAAAGCACCTTGTGTTTGAACATAAGTAACAACTCTAACATACATATCCCTAATGGCTTGAATATAAATATTATTAAACTCTTACTTTTTAGAACTCTCCATAGCACTTATCTTGGAACTTTATCATTTACTTTCTTTAAATCAATAAATATCATTTGAAGATGTTCCTTTTTCTCTCTATACTTCTCTATCAAACCTCTCAATAAATGTATGGCTTCCACAGTAAACCTACCTAACATGAATCCAAATTGATTGTGAGAAACATTAGTATCACGTCGTAACCTATGCTCCATAACTCTCCCATAGTTTTTAAAGTATGACACATCAACTTAATTCCTCTATAATTTGCACAATCTTGTGCATCATCTTTATTCTTAAAGATAAGAATCAACACACTCATTCTCTACACATCTGACATCTTTTTAGTCTTCAAATAATATTAAAAAAATTAGTAAGCCAAGAAATTCCTTCATCTCCGAAGCATTTCCACACCTCTCTTGGAATATCATTAGATCCAACAGTTTTCCCACACTTCATTTTCTTTAAAGTCTCTCTAACTTTAATTTTAGTAATATGCCGATAAAAATAAAACTCTCTATTTTCATTTAAAGTGTTAAGGTTACTAAAGTCAATCGTATTTTCATATTTTTCATTAAAAAGTTTAGCAAAATATCTCATCCACATTTGTTGAATATCCTCTTCTAAAAAAAGTATTTTTAGATATTCATTTTTAATGCACTTTATTTGAACAAAATCCTTACTACCATCACTTTTTTTGGCTAGCTTATACATATATCTTTCGCCCTCTAAAATATCTAATATATTATATAAATTATTAAAATCTAAAGTCTTTACATTGCAGAATGCTTTCTTAGACTCATTACGACCAACCTTATATCTTTCTCAATTTTCAGAATTTTTACATCTAATTTAATTTTTATAACAAAACTTCTTATTTTTTATCTTTCTTGTACATTTTGATACACCATCAACTATTTTTACTATTATATGCTTTTTCTTTCGATACTTCAAGCACATCCTTTGCAACATTCTTAATATTACAAGCAGAGGTGTCAATTTCGGGTTTAATCTGGTACTGATCTGGCACTATTCGGGTCAGCACAAACCCTTCCTATTTTTACAAATGGCCAAAACATTCAATCCAAACCCGACCCGCCGGGTTTTCGAGTTGACCAAACCCAACACAAAATGGGAGGAACTTCGTCGAAGCTGCAGGAGTTCGGGTTGACCAGTAGCAATAGCGTGAATGGGAGCCTCCACCCGACGGAGGGAGAGGCGGACGGCGTCGAGCTCATCTCGTCGACTAGACATGAACTAATCAAGGAAGTGAGGAACGTCTTCGATGCCTCGACGGTGGGAGAGCGGGGTCGTAGGACGGCGGGTTGGCCGGTCATGGGTTCAGCGTGTCGGGCAGTGTGGCCAATCGATGAGACGTCCGACTGCGGGATGACGCGACGTCCGACTGCGAGATGATGCGATTTGACAAGACGAGACGCCGAGGCGGAGCTGAAGACTAACACGACGCGGGATGGCGATTGACACGAACGGTTGAGCTAACTCACATGGTTTTTGGGTCAGTCCAGGTCAATGTTGGGTTTCCAGGTCAACGCTGACCCGACCCATTTTTTTCAAACGGGTCAAAACCTTTAACCCGAACTCGACCCATTTCAGGTTCAAGTTGACCTAAATCCGAAATTTTCGTGTCGGGTTCGAGTCGGATTTTTAGGTCGTGTTAAATATTGACACCCCTAATTACAAGCTTCTATTTCTCACATAACATTAGCTTCCTTATGAACTGCAAAATCTTAAGATCATGAATCTTACTCGTAAAGATATTTTTCTTAGAGTTCTTTAAATGCCATCATCTAATCCTATAATAATAATATATTATATTTTTATACTCTGTCCCTTAATTTTGAAGTCTGAAACTAATTATCGGAATTGGGTAGGGGTGTCAATTTCGGGTTACGGGTCATGTTCGAGTCTTACCTGGGAATGACCCGACTCTTTTCGGGTTCGGGTCAACCCGACCCGTTTTTATAAACGGGTTGGTTTCCACAACCCGGAACCGACCAGTCTCGAGTTCGGGTCAACCCGACCCGACCCGATAAGCACTATGTATAATAAACCTTATTCTAATTGCAGCAAAACAACAAATGTAAATTTTAAAATAAAAACAGTTAAACAATAAGTAAAATTTTTAATTAAATAAATAAAATACAAACTCAACTCATTTACAATTATCTCAATTCTCATTTCTCAAATTTCTTACAAGTTGCAACTCAATTGAATGATTGATCATTTGATCCTGTCAATTACAAGTTTACAACCTCAATGACTCAATTCAATTTATAAATTACAAAAATTGAAATGCTCCTCGAAGTAACAGCTTTATATCTGCATTGACTTCCAATAAAACAAAATATATAGATTGCAAACTATAATATGTATTATGTAATAATAATATATTGCTCTGCTCAGATTAAACCCTCCAAATCATTAATACCATAATGAGATCATTCATCATTGCTAACAAATTACTATCCAAGGTGACAATTTATATTAGCTTAATATCTGTTCTGCTCAGTTATTCTGCTAATCTGCTCTTTCAGCCTTTCTAATTTCTAAGATAATATAAATGTCACATGATTGTAAATTGTAATAGCACATAAGAAGTTACACTTATACGACTCCCAGCGTCCAGCGCCCACTTTCATTTTAGAAGGTTAATCATCATCGCTTCATTGCTTATTCGACTCCGAGCTCCTCAAATTTTCATATGAATTTCAGCCTTTCAGGAAATAGAAAGCAGCAGCCTAATAGGCAATGAGGCAAACAACAACCAGAACCAAAATACAAACAGGAAGCAGCAGCTAGTAACAGCTTTATATGATAAGCCTCAATTCATTTCAGTTCCATTCAAACAACAAAAGAAAATAAAAAGCAGCTACCATCACGAATAGGAGAATTTGTAAATCAAACTACAGGTAGTAACTAATTTGTAAATAAACTTCAGAAAACAACAAACAGGTCAACATTTCAACAACCGAACAGCTGAAATACAAAAAAGTTTTTATTATTTGAGCAACTTCACTATGCAGCTGAAATAAAATAGCAACCAAATATTATTTCAGCAACCAAATGTTGTTTCAGTGTTTCACCGAACAAACAACAGGTTCATTATGCAACATTTCAGCAACCAATTGTCCAACAGCCCTAGTTCTAACTTCACACATATCAATTAATAGGATATCTAAATTAAACAACAACCAAATATTGTTTCAGCAACCAAACAACATTTTAACTATGCAGCATTTCAACAACCAAATGCCCAACATACCAGTTCTAACTTCACATATAACACTTAACAGGATATCTAAATTAAACAACAACCAGAAGTCTAAATAAAAATAGCAAACAGGTCCAACTAAAATGTTAACCACAGGTCCAACTAAAATGTTAAATAAGAATCATCAAATAACTGAACTTTAAGTCGGTTCTGCATCAGTTTGAGTTACATGTAAATCAAGGATATCATCCATAATAGCATCTAATTCTGTGTCATGAACTACTACTACTACTTAAAAAAAAAAAGAAAAAGGAATTTGAGCTCTACCACTAAATGTGAAAAAAGAATAAATAGAAGAAGGTTGAAGAATAAATCACCCTGTTCTGCATACAACCAATTCTTTGCATAGACAAGTGCCTCAACAATATCATGCTTTAGTGAACTTCGATATTGATATAGTATTCTACCGCTATTACTGAAAGCACTTTCTGATGCCACAATACTTATAGGAATGCACAAAACGTCACTAGCCATAGCAGGAAATCTATATTGGTTGCCTTTCCAGTAATGCAAGATGTCTAAATCAATCTTCGCATCTAGGTTTGACTCATCCAAATAAATTTCTAACCCAGATTTCCTAGGCATAACAGATTCCTCTTAAAAAGACTCAAAATCCTGTGTGTGAGGATATAAAATTTATAAAACAAAACAAGTAGTTGGAGAAATTGTGACTTAACTATATAATGAAGATAAAGATATCACTAGTTCTTAATGTAATACCTAGAGAAATTGTGACTTAACTATAGTTGTTGATGTACCAACTTCAAACAATTGGGATGCAGGTGCATGTTGTTATGTTAATTCATTAATAGTTGAACTATAATTTGCAAATAAAGAGAGTAACTTCTCTTTAACCTTTATTATTTCATGTTGGTAATCACCTACATATAGTCTTCTATAACACCATTCAACAAAAGCAAATTTGTATCGCGATCTAAAATGACAGCTATAGCCAGTATAATAGAAAATGTAGACCAATATTTCTCAAATTTGACTATCATTCATGCTGTCATTCTTTTGATGTATTCATGTCCACTTAAGAGTTCTTGTTTCAATGATGCATAAGCTGTAGAAACACACCGAAAATATAAATTTGTAGTTGGGTACTTTGAACCAGATATAATACATGTTATCTCATAGAAAGGAGCCAAGAATTTGCAAATAGATTCAACTTTCTCCCACTCAACACTACTTGGGCAATTCCTATAATTTGAATCACCAAATTCTAAATGTTGAAAAGCTTGTCGATAGTAGATAGCACTATCTAGCATGATAAAAGTGGAGTTCCATCTAGTTGGAACATCTTGTCGCAAGCCTCTCTTTACATCTAGACAACTCTGTTTGATACAATCAAGAAACTTTTGCTTCCTCACTTAAGAGCCTTTTACATACTTAATACTCTCCTGGATTTTAATTATTGAAGCATCAACCTCCTTCAAACCATCTTGAATTATGAGATTAACAATATGTGCAGTACAACGAATATGAAAGAACTCACCATCACAAAGCAAAGCATCACGTAAACATAAATTATTTCTTAGATATTCAACTGAGGTATTGTTTGCTGAAGCATTATCCAAATGAATGCTAAAAAGTTTGGTATCAATTTTTCACTCCATAAAAAGAGACTGTAACTTTTCAAACAATGAAATGCCATCATGAGGGGGCGGCATGAAACCAAAGCTGATAATCTTTTTTTGCAAATGCCAATCATTATCTATAAAATGCATTGTCAAACAAATAAACCCATCTGTGTTAATAAAAGTCCAAAGGTCCGATGTTAAGCACACCCTACTTCTCAATTTTGTTAACTGTGAACGTATATTACACTTCTCTTTACTAAATAATTTCTTACAATCACTTCGTGCAGTGTTTATTGAAAACAATTATAAGTCCCGACAAAGATACATTAGAAGAGCTCGCACTCCAACCCACTCAACACACTGGAAGGACAAGTCATGCATAATGATACATGCAATAAACAGGTCACGAAATTCTGACTGATCAAACTTACTATCAATCATAGAAATGGATGATTCAGAGTTTGTTTGTAAAATGAGTTGTCTAATATCACGCATATTTCTCTTTTTACAATTTTCCAAGTGTCGTCTTAGGTTAGCAGTGCCATTTTTACTATCACAGAAATATGCCATGCCACATTTCTTGCATTTGCACCTTGGTTTATCATCTTTTGGCTTAGGCAACATCTCAAAGTAACCCCAAACAACCAAAGTCATTCTTCTCCGCCTCTTAGCAACTTCACCTCCCTCATTACATTCAATGTTACATGCCTCAACCACATTTTCAGATGGCACAACTTCTTTATTTTCATCAAAACAAGCATTATCAAGAATGGTATTAGAGCCATCCATCTATCAAAAATATTAGAAGACATCACAATGTGAATATTTAAATATTTCTTCATTTCTTGCATGTCAAATTGGAACAAAAAGACAGTAAATATGGAAATTTTTGATATGAGGTGAACTAAAACAGTAAAACTGTAAAAAAATATTTTCATTGAACACTTGAACATCTAAAAGGGGTAGCTGTAGCAAAATGAAAAAAAATTATGATGCTCTAACTAGTCAATGAGTCAATAACCAACAAACCAGTCAATAAAGAAAAGGAAATATACATGATACCCTAACTACCTCAATGTTTACGAAATCTGCAAAAGGTTCAAACCGGGCTAAGTAGGGACAAATCAGACAACAAGAACAACATTTTAAACACCCTATCGAACAATATCCACACAAAATAACCATTAATCAAATAAATTTCTAAAACCCTAGCCGAGAAAGCGAGAATAATCTAACAGATAATAGAAACAAGATACAAAACACAAACACATCATGGAACACATTCATCTTCTAAAAATCTTAACACCTTAGCAGAAAAATAGAGAATAGGTGAAGAACAAAAAATCTGAACACCTTCGTCTTCAAAAATAACAAAAAATAGTAATATAAACGAGATACAAACAGATCAAAGAACGTCGGAAGTCGGAACCGAAACGTATGCGAGGACGGCGTGCTCCAGCACCGGAGAGGCGAAGAGAAAGAGAAAAGAAACCCTAGACAGATCACAGAAGGCACGATGGAACGAAAAAAAATGAAATTATCTGCTGCCCGCTCGAGTCTCCACCTATGATGCACCGACATTTCTCCTCAATGAGGCGTGCAGTGTTCGACACGGTGCCCGACACGACACTCGCCCGACACTCCTCCGACAAGTGTCGGACACGCCGAAATTGTGTTAGATTAAAAAATATTAAATATTTATTGGACGCGTGTTGGCGTGTCCGACACGCGTATCTTAAATATTTTATGAATTTTTTTAATTATATTTTTATTAATTTCTTGTATTTGGCGGGATTTAAAGTAAATTTCTTATTCCCTATCCATAACACCAAATGAACGTCTGCACTTAATACCCAATCATCGAATATTGTCATTTTCATTTCTTTTTGGCAGTGAATGTATTTTTATCTCCTCTCTCGGTGACTGATAAACGACATCGATGTCTGACTCTCGACATTCGAATACTAATCATTTTAAGCACAAATTCTAGTTAAATGACTTATTATTTTCAAATTATTTTTAAAATTATACTTATTTAATTTTTATACACTATTTTTTAAATATAAAAACTATAATACCGTGTCCAACCCATGTCCGTGTCCTATATTTTCAATAAGTGACGTGTCCCGTGTCTGTGTCATGTCGTATTCGTGTCGCCGTGTTCGTGTCTGTGCATCATAGGTCTCCACTCTCCAGACTCTCCACGCGGCTATTTACTCATAAAAGGCACGGGTTATTTTGGGTTAGATTCGGGTTAACCCGAATCCGACCCGAAAAATTAAACGGGTTAAAAATTAAAACCCTAACCTGACCCGTTCTTTGGCCGGGTCGACCCGAACCCGAAAATTTCGGATCGGGTTTTCAGGTCGGATCAAATGTTGACAGCCCTAGTATTGGGTACATAGGTTTCACTCGGAATAACTTTCCAATCTATGTAATCTAAATGATTTATTTTTCTTACAAGAAAATAATCAATCCGAGTTTTACTATATCCATTTGTATAAGTGATGAGATACTCATTTTTTTTAAATAAAGTATTAACAATAACAAAATCATAAGCTAGAGCAAAATCTAATATAGTTTCACAACATTCATTTGTCGCTTCAAACTCATAGCCGTCAAAAATGCTTTTAAAATCCTCATCTTCTCTACCAACATGTCCATTTAAATCCCCCCAATAAAAATTCTTTTTTCAGAAGGTATTTTTTGTATTAATTTTTCTAAATCATTTCAAAATTTTAATTTTGAGCACATATCTAAACCTACTTGAGAAGTAGAAGCACTTATAATATTAATAATCTTACCATCAACGATAATCTTTAAAGCTATAATTCTATCTTCAATTCTATCAATTTTTACAATATTGTCTTTCAAACTCTTATCTATAATCACACCCACACAATTTCTAAACTATTAATGATGTAGAACGAGAATGGGCTTTGCTAGGGAGAGGAAGAATTTGAAAAATTCTCATATTTTCATCCCAAAATTTGTGAGACGTCTTAGAGTTTTGAGCTTAGGAAATAGAGATGGGGGAGGGAGAGCCAACCCAAGGTGAGGTCTTGGGGAAGGATCGGTCAACAGCAGATTGCAAATCCCAAGCCTCCTTTCATTGGTCTGAGAAGGATTTCAAAATTTGAAACCAAAATCTAAGAAGAATCTCAGAGTTTGATAGGCTAAGATGAAGAGAAAAGTGGGGAGGAGGCCAAGCCGTGACTAGGAGTTGAAGGTTGAGTTAGATCTATGGATTAGAGAGTTCTTCACATGCACGTAGGCAAGGGGAGGGGAGGTGATGGGAGAAGCAGCTGACGGGATTGTGAGGTTGGCTGGAGGAGTTAGGGAGAGGTTTGGAATTCCTTAATTAATTCCTTAGATGTGGAATTAATTGAGGAGTTACGGGCAAGGATTAACAAGAGCAAAACTATGGCAGCAAACCACAGGAGCAATAAAGGTAGGGAGAGGAGTAATGAGAAGGAGAGAGGGGCGGTAAGAGAGAGGAGCTGCGGTTTGTAAAGGGGCTGGAGTTTTGATTTGTTTCCCAAAGAGAAATTCTCCGTGGGAAAGAAATTAAGTAGAAAGGGAATAGGTAATTTCGGCCAGGGAGAGATTGGGGGGTTTTGAAATTATTTCCTAAATAAGGGGGAGAGTTTTAGGAAATAAATAAAAGGAATTTAATGGGTATAGGAAGGGCCGGCAGCTTGCATGAGGGTGGGAGGATTTTATGGGATTGATTAAGGCTTCCTAATTTAAGTTTTGAGATTAGAAAAAATCTCACTCTCGTCCTCTCTCAAGAAGAACACAAGTGTGGAAAACACAAAATTTTCATATTAAATTAACCATCCTATTACAATAGCTTAAAGCCCTATATATAGGCCATAACATGAGAAAATAAAAAAAAAAAACTAAAATGCCCCTTGGACCATAACACTCAAATAAACTAACCAAGGGATAAAACAGGAAATAACATAAAATAAAAGCTAAAATTCATAAAATAACTCTTAAATGACAATTTAAATTATAGCCGTCGATTTACGATGCCTCCTGTGATAGATGCGCCAAATCTTCTTGCCGATGTCCGCATCAATTAATCTCCTTAGCCTTCTCTCTCACCCATTCAATTTTCTGAATGCATAGAATATTTATCTTCATATAAATCATAATATCAATTAATTCCATGAATTTGCCTGTAAGGGAACCTACTTTCCATGATCCTAACCTAATTTTAGTTTCATGGACTAGCATCTTTGCCCACATCCGTCTATGATGTGGGAACCCTTATTTAACATTACATCCGAGCGCCGATGCAGCCTGCACACTTCTCACTATATTTAGGTCATATTGTGCGTCACTTCCAAGGAACACCCTTGCATTAACATAATGTATTAAAGGATTCATGTCATGATTATTCAACATGTTTTATGCTAGTTGTGGACTACCTAATGTAACCTTCCACTTTTCTCATTTAGGACTTAAGACCTGGCAATGACACTGTTAAGTAGGAAAAAATTAGTATTAAGAGATAATTGATGTCACGACCTGGCCCAGTGAGCTCGTATAGACGAGACGGGAGCGGATGTCAGACATGCAGAACATGAAATTTTCTTAAAGCATGCATTGAAGAATCTAAAACACTTCAAGAGGAAACTAAATCCGCATCTAAACAATTTTCAAATTATACTAAGCATGTCATATCATTGCATAAAAAGTTTTAAATATACAAAGGTGGTTAAAATATATCTCATACATGCTAAACCACCACAAAATCATTTAAACTATAACAAAAAGAAACATAAGAGGAACCTGTCATTCGGTCCTCTACGACTGTAAGTGAACCAAAGATGGTCAGCCATTCATACCAGCGGGTTTTCCTGAAAATATCCCAAAACAAGGGAATGAGCTAGAGCTCAATAGGAAACACTAACTTTAACATCTTCATATACCATTTAAATGAAATCAACATATATGCTAAAAGTAAGTTAACTCTTCCGTATGTTTATGAAATGTCATGATTATTTTGTTAAGTATCACATGTTAGTTCTTATGTATATGCTAAGTGTCACATGCTAATTCATATGTATATCCTTTCAATTATGTCTTGTCCTTTGTCAAATGTTCTAATGTGCTAGCTTATTCTTTATCTTATACAATTGTACCAGAGTAGCAGAAGTGTACTGATCAGGTACACACATATTTTTGATTATTTGTCTTCATTTTCTCTTTTGCCCCGAGGAGCCATATTGCTCATAAGAGCCGTATTTGTGCTTTTGCTCCATATTTGGTACTCCATCTTCAACATACACAATCAGTTAACCATTCTTTTCATAGAAACATAGATAGGTAGTGTAGCATTTTCATATCAATCATATGCATTTAGTATGAGACAAGTTTACAAGAAAGAGATTTCTATGCATTTCTTACTATCAAATAATGAAAACTTTAATAGGCATGAGAACATCAATTATGCATTGATTCATAGAAACATTTAATATACATATCTATCAAATAATAAGAATATTTCATATGCATGTAATATGTATCAACTAATGAGACATTTCAAAATAGAATACAAAGGAATATGAATTTGTAGAGTAAGGTGCTCCTACCTCAATGTCGCTTTCTTGCAATTGTCGTCTCCCCGGTCTCTCCTTAACACTTCCCCTTTTCAAGACCTAAGGGAAAATTTAAAACATAACAATTTAAGCTTTCTTATACCATTATAAATTAATTCTACCTATCTAACCTACACCCTACACATGCCATTAGTAATTTCTCTCCTTAAGTTCATTAATACTCACTAACCTACCCATAACCTAAAGCATGTTTATGACATATTGATTAATTTAAAAGTAAATTTATCACATATTTAATAATGTTCATTGCATATCCAAATCTCATGCTTTTATGTCAACATTTTCCTTAATTAAATGTCATGCATGTTACCACATATATCATAAGTCTCAAATCTAATGTAAACTTTACCTAACATAGATCCTAATTAAAATTAATCATTAATCAATCCTAATTATTAATCACTTTATTATTAACCCACAATCTATTGTATTTTATCACATCCCTTCATTAATTAAGGTAAATTTAAATATTATTTTCGGATTTACCTAAAACCTCAATTTTGAAAATAGTATTTTTCATAATTTTCACTCCTTTTTCATGCTAAAACCTCTTATATACCTAACCCATACTTAGGATGTAATTATTTTTGCATTTCTTTAAATAAACATTTAGGAAAATAGCAATCTCACTAAACCCTAAAATTTTTCTCCATAAACTTTGTCCTAGGGTTATTTATAACCTCATTTATAAAAGCATTTTCAAAGAAATCAAGATTTGGAAAAGTCCTAGTTTTAGGAACCTCAAAATTTTTTTAGAAATACTCAAAATTAGGGTTTATAATTCATCAAAAAAAACTCCCTACACACTTTCTTTAACAAAATTTATGATTTTCAAAAACCCTAAATTTCTAATCCTAAAAAATTCTTCGAGGAGAGAATTTCTAGGGTTTAAAGCTTACCTTTTATATTCTTGAGCTTTCCCTTCGATTTCCCCTCCTTTGCTCGGCCGAACAAAACAACAAGGGACTGATTATTTCGGTCCCTTAAGGCTTTAAGATGGGTGTTAGGTAAAGAGACACATGTGCCCCTTCCCTCATTCTTTTCTTAAGAGTTCATGGGGGCAAAAATGGTAGAAAGGGTTAAAAATTACTTAAACATTTTCGACAATTTTTAATTTCCAACTCGTGCGAAATTGAGTATATATTCTTTATACCGTTTCGATTGAAATTTTATATAGAATTTAATAAAATTTATTGCGTCAAATTCCGACGACTTTGAAAATTCACCTAAGTTCGTCGCGGCGCATCGAAATGCATGTGACACATACGATCGATAGTTTTCGGGTTTTACAATTGACCAATCATCTTATTACAAAAAATTACTTATCCACAATTATATAGTTAATGCCTTGTCAATTCATCTCAGTTATTTATCATTATCAAATTTAATTGAATATTCAAATTGCAATAAAACATGTGATCAAAATAATAAGAAAATATGGTTCTATTTCTATGAAGAGAATGGCTTGCTAAATATTCCCAGTTTTGGTATGCTCATGTAGAGTTCAGTGAAGGTCATAAAATATAGTTATACCGAGAAATATGGTGGGTAACTCGCATGAGTTTGAACTACCAATAATAGTTATCGTCCTGAATTACCATACTATGATTCATTAATGTATCATATAGTAGTCACTCTTTTAAATTTTAAACTCAACACAAGTTTTCAGGCTTACAAATTGATAAGTTTTCTTTAGCAAGAATGTCATATTGAAATAGAAATTAGTCGAAATTTAAAAATGTCATATTGAAATAGAATGTGACGAGATGAGTGTAAAAATTATAAATGGTTATTTCAATGAGCGCAGGTTTGGGACTTGAGAGAACATATGCCTTACAATCATTGAACATAAAAAGGAGAGGGATGAATAGATAAAGCATACAGAAGATTTGGTTTAGGGTTTGAATTTATTGAAAGCCATAGATTGAGGCCGTTGGCACACAAATAATGAATGAGAAAGGGGACTGGAGAATATGGATTGGGAGCTAGGGCTTCTACTTTCTTTAAACCTTTAAAATTGCTGGCACAACCCCACAGGATTAGATTTGATTGCTACCATCAAAATTTGATTAAACTTTTAGCAAAAGAGTGCAAAGTTTGATCAAGCAGATAGTAAAGAAAAAACACAAATAAAAGTTGAAGTTTAGAAACGGGGCAATTGCCAAAACCCTAACTTTGTCGCCGCATAAACCTCTAGGTTGATCAACCATTTATCAACATTTCATGAAACTATATTGATTATATACAAATTAAAACTAATTTTTTAAAAAAATAATTTTTTTTTATGAAGTTGGCTTGTATCCACCTATGGCTTGAAATTGGATTGAAATTAAGTTTGAACTGCTCATTGTTCATCTCACTTTCTTTGAGCTGATCTTGGTTCAGGCCAAAATTAGAAACAATTTATGAGTGATCGGCGTTCTTTCAGCTAAATTCTCTATTCACCTATGTCAATGACTGTGTTAATACAATGATGGGATTCTACAAAGATTGCTTGGATGTGTTTTCGCCCAGTCTAAATTGATCTATACTTGTGGTTTCCACTCTCCTGTAATTGAACTCAATTTGGATGGACCAGCACTGCATCAAAGCTAACTGTTAGATTTTTTTTTGGCTCTTAGTAGTTCATCCCCCCACATGATAGCTCATAATTCCTGAAACGTGAAACTTTGTATAATTAAAATGCAACTTGCAACTTATAAACATCTGAAACTTGGAAGTAAATTTTAGAACATAAAAAGAATTTTAGCATCAATTAGTTCATGAACTAGATAGTAAAGCCAAATGACTTCAAAATACTTTCCACCGATATTTTATGACCATATCTAAATGATTTTGGCATCCAAGTGTTAAGTAATCAACGACAACCTAAGCAATCACTTTGTTGGATTTATAGTAACTGAATAGTGAAAAAATACAACTCCAAAGTTCAAATCTCAGGTATTTTTTACTCACAAGAATATATAAGATGTAGATGATGTTGGGCCAGTTTAGTTATTAGTTTTCTGAAGGCTAAATCCAAGAATTGAGATGATCTTTCAGTTTTGGGTGAATCTCAAACTTTTACTGACGTGATACAATCCATGCGAAAATTGACTTGCTTAAGGAAGTTTGCACTAGTAAATTTTAGAAAGCAATGTTAAGCAAAATCCTCTATTGATGTAAACGATAAGATAACATTAAGGTGATAAAATAGCTTTGGTCTAAACACATGCGAGGTTGAGTTCATTAAATAGTCAACTAAATCTTACTTTGCATACATGAGTGGTTTCAACGAGAAATTCCAATACTAACAATAAGATTAGTATTATGAAGGGTCTCTCTCACAACTCATTCAAATACTAGGTTTAGCGGAGTTGATGAGACGAAAAGATTGTAACTCCCCTTAATTAATTCCCTAATTTAATTTGGCTTAATTAGGAAAGTCATTAATGAGGGAAATTCAAAATTGGAGGAGGGAGAGAGGGGCCGGTGGTAGGGGTTCGTGGGTGGTGGCTGGAGGAGGGTGGTGAGGGTCTGCAGAGGGATTAATAGCGGGAGGGAGCAATTGGCCGGACCAACAGAGCCGGCGGCAAAGAGGAAGTGGGGAGGGGATTCCAGCGCCTGGAAACATGATGAAAATTGTGGAGAAAATTCGGAATTTTCTAACCTCACGCACCTCTTCTTCGAGATCTCAAAGGGAGATTGTAAAATGCCGGAACTCACACAGAGAGTCACGAAATTCCCCTCAAGAACTCACGAAGAGAACTAGGGAAATGGAGAGAAGAAGAAAAGATATTGGGTAGAAAACCAAGAGCTCCACAAAGGGGCTGTTGGGTATTGCTTTGAGCCTCTCCTAGGCTTTCCTCACTTGAGAACTCACAAAGAGAACTCTAGAACTCACAAAGAGATCCAAAACCAAAATTTTCCATTAACAATAATCATCATCCCTTTTCCAAGAGGAAGGGGAAGGCTTAAATAGCCAAATACATGAAGGAAAATAAAAAGACACAAATGCCCCTAGGGCCACATAAGACAAAACCCTCAAGTGAGGGTATAAATGGAAAAGTACAAATAACAAATAAAATACATCAAAATAAGTAGACACGATCGTAGCCGTTGATCTTCGATGTCCTCATCATTTACTGATAAAGCATCAGCTAAGAATTGATTGAAATAATTTGTTTTAGTTTAATTTGGTTCAGGTTTCAATTATTTTAGTTATATATATATGTATGTATGTATGTATATATACATACATTGTTAGATACAAATATTATTTTTTTATGTCTGCATAAGAATGCACCTCTTCATCTTCTATGGTGCAATTAGCAAATAAAAATAATAACATAGGTACATAGTAAATACTTATTCATTTGTACGTATATTACAGACAAATGCATTCATAAATTTTAAATCTTAAAAGCTAAGATAGTGTCATAGTAATCACCCTGTACCATAATCAATATGTTTCCAATGGCATTATCTCATTTTTCTAATCTCGAAACAAAATTTTGTTTTGAATTTTGAAGAGGACATGTTACTTGAATATTTGAATTGGTATCCAACTATTGCTTTTAAGCATTTTAAATCAGATATGACAAATCGTGTATCGGTTACCCATGTGTATTTAAAGTATCTAACTATCTATTAGTATTTAATAGACACCCCATTGTATGTATTAATTATTTATGGCTTGATGATGTGTTAATAATTCTCAGTAAGACTACTATCATTACAAGTCTTTGATGTCTATTGATTGCTCACTTTTCTCTTTGAATTTTTTTTTTCTTTTGTTTGCTGTCATTGGTATCTTGTACTTGTCTCAATAGCTGAGTTATAGATCTAACTTGCTTCTCTTGCATGATAATCTCATTGTAGTTTGAGCCATATTGATGTAGGGTTATTTAGGGATAGGATCATTGTAATACAACTGATATGATGCATGATATGAATTCTTACAAAGGAACTCAAGGATTCACATATCAAAAGATATTAATTTCATGACTCGGCTCGGAGGCTCAAGTTAGTGAGTCGCGAACAGACAGTCAGATGTTTATTATAGTTCATTCAATAACAATAATCACTCAGTAGTATTACTAAAACAATTTTCCAATTTAAACATATTATAAAACCAGTTCATACTTATTTTCATTTGACCATCTTCTACTGGACACGAACTCTTCTTTTCAGCCATTTAATACACATAAGATTTACATGATATTTTCGATTTAAATATTTGAGTTTTTCATGATGAACTCAATGAACAATTACATTTTATAGTATAGGAATTAAACATGTATATAGGTAGTAATGTAGTCATGTTCATTTATTAATATATTAATAATAATAATATTCATTTAAATACATATAAATTAATGAATATTTAATATCAATGTACATCAAAATTTCTATTCCTTTAAATAACTTTATTCTTTTAACATTTCATTTATGATTGGAGCAAGATCTAATTTTTTTTACCTATGAAGGTACAATCCATTTAACATGCACATGTATGTTGTGTCCCCAGCCAATATCATAAGGGGTGAACTCCTGTATCTATATACATGTACCTTTCCGTTTTTGCACTTTGATTTACATGTTATAATCTTTTTTGTTCGTTTCATTTTCATTAAATATTAATATATATATACAGTGTTGTAAACTTTAATTGCTTAATTTTTCTTAGTTTGGTGCATGATAAACACTTAAATTTTAACAAATACGCATGCATGATACAATATTTAATTATTACAATGAAACGAAAGAAAAAAAAATTGTTATAAACCAAACGCAATCACCCACTTTATTTCTCTTTCATGTGTTGGCTTTCTTCAAAATTCATTCAGAATTTATAGGACATTCTTTTATGCAACACCTAAGGTCACATGCATAATTACATAAATTTGCACAGTTATCGTAAAACTGTACTTTCATTAATTTCAATTAATTTTCCATCTACATTTTTGCTTGGTTCTAGTTCCTTTTCATAGCGCAACAATTAAATTTGCATTCCTGTCCAAAATAACACTACTTGCATTAAATTTTATTAGCCTTAATCCTAAGATATCAACTGTTGTCAAAATAACATCGGATACATCAGATGTCTTAAAAATAACACCAGCTTGCAATTATTTAATTTTCGCAAACTAAACTTTTGATATGCTAAATTTGAACAAAATTGAGTGCATTGAGCAATATCAAGTTTTGCTAAAATAAGAATAAAAAAAATAGGCCTTAGTTCATTACATGGAGATGATTTCCCCTAAAATTGGATGGTTCATTTATTATGTATTGAAGGAATCACACATTTCTCTCGTAGTAATAATGTTAAAATTGAGAAGAGATTCCTCAATTATATACCTTAGAGCATCTATTTATAAACTCGTTAATCCTCAGGCTAGTAGATATGATTGGCATATGATTCATCTTAAAATAGTTAAAATAAAATTCTAAAAGATAAGAACTAGTTCAAAATTCTTATTCCTTATCCCAACTCATCATATAAATGCAATTGTAATTTAATTTGTGCAAATTGAAGTTTTGTTGTGCCAAATTTGTGCAAAATAAGGTTTAAAATTGCACAATTGAGTATTGAGGCGTTTTTCATAAGTTAGGCAAAGCGTAATGTCACGAGGAAAACCTTACCTTAGTTACTCGTGCGGCCTAAGCACTCCTGCCTTATGTTAAGTCAGTCTTAAGCTCTCTATTAGGGAGCAAAGAATGCTAGAGAGAGCGAATGGGGAAAACTTCACTATTACAAGAGAACTTGTATAAGAAGGGTTGGAGGGATTTTGAGATATTTGGGAGATTTGGGGAGTTGGAGGAGTTTGTTACAAATGAAGGGGGATGATGTAAAACGTAAATGCCATTTACTTGCCTAGGTGGCAAGATTACTTAAATCACAAATCAATTTGGGGAGAGAGAATGGAAATCTAAAATTAAATATTAGATTAAGTGGAATTGGCGGGATGAATTTGAATTTAAATTCAAATTTAATGGGAGAATTAAATTGGATGAGAGGGAATTGTGGAAGGTAATTAGGGAGGCTTAATGAGGGGGGCTATTAATGAGATAGGAGAGAGATTATGCCCAATGAGGGAGCCGGCCACATAGAGAGAGGGAGGAGATTATTTGTCATAAGTAGAGTGGGGCCCACATTACTAATCAAAGATTTAATAAAATCTAAATTAAAATTCAGATTTTGAAAGAAAGATGCCTTCTCCTCTCATGAACTCACTAAGAGATCAAACAAGTAGAATAAAATTTCATTAACAATTCCTCCTCCCATTACACAAGAAAGGGCCTCTATATATAGGCCTAAGAAACTAAAACAAGACACATATGCCCCTAAGGCTTACATAGGACGGCCCTCGTAAGTGAGGGTAAAAACGAAAAATTTATAATAAAAATTTAAAAATTACAAATAAAATATAAGATAACGTGGGATGATGACAGCCGTTGATCTTCAGCTCCTCGGATAGCCATGGACGGTTGGATGTCCGCATCAGGGGAGGTCCTATTTATAGCTCTCATTGCATGCCTGGGAACAATTTAGAACTCCCTTCATTATTTATGAGTGTGGAGTTCTCTAGAACACTTCACATTATTCCCTATACTCTTACATAACTCTATAACATTCTTGAGAGTTCTAGAGCATCCTAGAATACTCTCTAAGTATCCACATTATTCTAGAACATTATAGAATACTCTAGAATCTTCTATGAAACTCTAGGCCTTTTTATAAACTTCCAGGACCTTCCAGAATCTTTTAGAATCTTCTAGAACTGTCCATAATCTTCCATAACCTTTCAATGTCATATAACCTCATTTAGGAATGGTTATGGAGGACTTCTTAACCTCTGCTCCGCATGTTACGCTCAAGGAGTTTTTCCAAACCTCTTGTGCCAACATTTGGGCGTGACACTCTCCCCCACCTATTCTTGCGATGCCCTCATCACGAGCCTTCTATAATCCATGTCGCAGGTCCTTGGATTGCCATAGGCTCATTCCGCTCCCTCGGTCCTCCTTTTCTCCCGAATAGGATTCCTTATTGCCTACTTTAGCATCAAGTACTTGGAACCTTGGGTTAGCTTCCTCGTTCTTCGCTGGTGCCTTAAGGACTTGGGATCTCCCCTTCCCCTGCTGTCTTGGCGCTTCCCCAGGCTGTTCCTCTAGCAAGACATCTGAAGGCTCTTCAATTACTTCTATCATCATTG
Organism: Dendrobium catenatum; assembly: GCF_001605985.2. Taxonomy (NCBI): domain Eukaryota; kingdom Viridiplantae; phylum Streptophyta; class Magnoliopsida; order Asparagales; family Orchidaceae; genus Dendrobium; species Dendrobium catenatum. Next base: position 202,908 of record NW_021320064.1, on the reverse strand, counting down.
TTGGCAAAGCCTTCATCGTCTGCATCTAACTCAACCCCATGAGCTAGATGGCATCCCCTTCCCTTGGGATATCTTCCAAGACTTGCAAGTTCTCGCCTTTGGAGTTCTCCCTCTTGTCCTTGTTCTTGCCGCACCTTTGTAGCCTCCACTTGATCACCAACCTTGCCATTCGTCACCCCTTGACACTTGGCCTGGAGCATTTAGGCTATCTTAGGACAATGTCTTGCCCAATGAGGTCCTCTACAAGCAAAGCATACATTTAAACTCCTTCTCCTCTCTTTGGCAATCCTTGGCATGCTCATCCCATTTTCCATTGCCCCCACAATGTCCTGGCAAGCCTCCTCCTTGCCTCGAATCATTTGCCTCTCTTATTGCCCTTGCCCCGACGCATTGAATTCTTGCCTAGAGCAACTGTGGCTGGTGGATGTCTCTGCCAAGATATGCCTACAATCCTCATGTAGGTCTCTAACTCGAGTTAGCGTCCACTGAGCTCCCTCTCGAGCTCTCCATGCACCTGTGCCTTGTCCATTAAGGATTTCTCTTGTCGAGACACCATATATCTCCTCATACCCCTCCAATTCTCCTCTTGTATAACTTCCCTTGTAATAATAAAGCTTTCTCATTCAATTTCTCTCTTTCTAGCCAAGCCTTGTAGGGATTTAAGGCTGCTTAGCATATAGGAAGGTGTGCTAAGGCTGCACGGGTAACTAAGGAAAAGTTTACCCCGTGATTGTAAGCTCAAAATAAAAAAAAAAAATTGAGTATAGTGAAAATGAAGGTTAAAAGTGGGCTTTTTGTATCTTAACCAAATAATAGGTAAAAGAATAACATTTTAATTTTTTATTGAATTATGAAATAATATATTAACATACATATAAAATAAAAAATTGCACAATACATAAATGACGAGTGATAAATTGCATTAAATAGAATTAAAATCCAAACATCTCAATAATCAAACAACGTAAAATATAGAAACTGCATAAAAGTATAATATAACACTAAGTCATTAAGTTCAACTTGAAATTCCTTTTTTCCTAGTTCCATACTCATACACATTTCATTCCTAAATAAAACAATAATAATAGACAACAACTCATAAGTCATGCATCACTGATTGGGTATTTCTTTGAGTTATCGTCATAATGAATTACTCGCTCCTCTGCCTCATCATCTGTGGAGTTCAATGCCTCTCAATCTTCTTCTTCATCTATTTCAGTCATCTTCCTCTTCCTTTAAACATTTCACCTTTTTCATCAACATAAAGGTGAGTAATACCCCAAATTAAAGGAGCTTTTAAAATAAAATTCTTTTTATATGCATTTCTCTTTAGTTGTTTTTGTAGTTATGTTGTGATGGATACAGATGACATATTTCTTTCACGTCAAAGAAATCAACATTCAAATATTCTTGTCATTCAAATGGTGTTACCTCCACTTCATAATCTACAAATCACTAATCATATGATACTGTATTTTCACAAATTAAAGGGTTTTTGTCATCCAAGCCTTTCTTCATGAGTGTGGCAGAGAAGCAGGTGACATCAAACAAAAACAAGAAATGGAGAAGCTAGCGTTCAAAACTCTTTCTCACGTGATGTAGGCGATGTCAAACAACAACGAAGAAATGGAAAAGAAGCGACTTGTTCAAAGCTCTACCTTACGTGAAGTAGGCAAAGCCGAACAACAACGAAGAAATGTAGAAGAGGAAAGGTTAAGGGATTTAGGTTTAAGCTTTTATTTAAAAAATAAAATTGGTGAGGTGTGTACACCTTACAAGATAAGCTTAAGGCATGCATCTCAAGACATTTTTGGTCAGAATTGTGCTTGCTCTATTTTAGACATTGGTGCAAAATCAAGAGCACTAAGCAATATCAAATTTTGCAGATGAAGTCGGAATAATAAACAAATATATTGAAATAAGAAAAATTAGGCCTTAGGACAGTAAATGGAGACGACTTCTCCCAAAATTAGGTGGTCCATTGGTTATGCACTTGAATGAATCACGCATTTAACTTGCATTCACAAGGTTAAGATTGAGAATAGATTCCTCAATTATGTATCTCAAAGCATCTATTTATGAACTTGTCAATCCTTATGCTAGTAGATATGATTGTCATAAGATTCAGCTTTGTACTGTCTAAATTAAAATTCCAAAACATAAGAACTAGTTCAGAATTTTCTTTTGAAGTCCCAACTGATCCCATAAATGTCAATGCACAAACTTCAAAACCCAACATCCCAATTGATGATATTAAAGAACACAATTTTGCAGGACTCTATAGGCCACTGAGATATAAACGGTCGTATAAAAAGGTGAAAAAAATGCCAATACACAACTCCAAATAGATAAAGTCAACAACACCGTCCAAAGGAAAAGGAATCTACATTTGGAATGACATTTAGAATGGTCATATAAAGCGAAGATTCACTGCCCAAAGTCAATGGCAAAGCCAACAACCACCTCCCAAACCAGACTCCAATTTTCACTTCCATAAACAAACCACCCGTCCAAAACTCCGAACACCAGCCGACATACACCTAACATCAAGCCAAAACCAACATCTGTCCGCCTTTTGTTCTTCAAATCATGATAACACATTATGAAAATTTATCTAAACTGAACTAAATTGAAACTATGCCAAACTCTGTGAACAAATCTAAAGTTATGAAATAAAATTTAGCTCTCTATCAGCAAGCATCATTGGCATGTTTTAATTATAATAACAAAATAAATGAACCAACTAAGAAAAGAAAGAAGTTATGCGTAGATAAAATCATTACTTAGTGTGATGCTTTCAACAAGGATAATCATGAAGATTTCCATCTCATAGTGCAGAAAATGATGCCTTATAAGCATATTTTAGGTACTTTCTGCTGAAAAATAGAAAATATTTGCCTTTAGCATTAGAAATTTACCACAACGGTCTCTCTTCTTTGTTAGTTTATAGACAAGGCTGATGATGTTTTTGTTGTTTTATGTCCTTTTTAAGGATTAGAAAGTGGTGTCCGTCTGAGAATTAAAGTGTCTTGTTACTTCAGAATGTAGGCTTATATTTTATTTCTATTGCTTTTTTCTTCGAATTTTTTATCTTGCAAAACTGTTCATGATTTGAAGAAAATGATCTCATGGTATTGCTAAGATTAATTTGGCATTTGCAGGTACATCTTGCAAGTCAAGTACAGCCGTGGGTTTTGATGAAAGGATGTTGCTTCACTGTGAGGTTAAAACGTCATCTAATTGTTGCTTTATTGCTAATTACATGTTGGACAATAGTTTATAGAATTATGGTTGGTGCTAGACTGGTTATGAGGCAATTAATTTGCTTTATCTTGCTTTCTGTTATGCGCCTATATTGCATGATTGCGTTTATGTTGGAGAGCGTGCTTTGCTTATATTGGAGAGGGTGTTCACCATGAAACATGAAAACATGTGAAAAGGAGTTCTATAGGGATAAAATATTGTTATATGATGTTTCACCAAATTTTCTTATTCTCCTGATATGTCATATGACTCACATTTGTTTAGTTTAAATAAAGAGTCGTATAGTATAATGGACACACATTTGACACTCCTTTTAAGGATAAAAATAATAATACAATTTAACTTTAGATGAGTCATGTGATAATAGATATTAATAATATAATTTTGTTGAAGAATTGTGGGACCCACAAGTTAGTCAATCTTGATAGGGGTCCTTGAGCACACGGATTAAGGATTCTAATCATTGGATTAATAATCTTATGGCTATAACTGTTAATTCAGGCTAGTGGGATAGATTTATGTATAACTTGAAATTAATCGACTTGAATATGCTTGACCTGAAACTAGTTCGTTCATCATATTGTTCTAAATGTTTGACTCAAATTCGACTCGTCCCAAACTAGATTAACTCAAACATGACTCATTTAACCTAAAAATGTCCTATTTAGCTTGAACCCGAATGATAATCAGATCATTTTTAGATTTTTTAGGTCCACTCGAACTCGATCTGAAAATTAATTTGGTCAGGTTTTCAGCTTGAACTGAAAATTAATCATGTCAACCCAAATTAGAAATTTTCAATTCGGGTTTGGTCATTCATTAGCACTCCTACTTATGGCCCTTATATTGTAATTCATGTGCCTATTTTCTGTATTCTAGCTACTAGCTTCGCGTGGGGGCTTTTTTGAATGGGAGAAATAATTTAAAACGATCACAAATTGTATTGATTTTTTGAAAGAAAAGGGAAAGATCCACCATCTTTTGGATCCTCCTTCGCAACCGTAAGACCAAAAAATTGTACTTTAGGATAAAGCGGATTCTATGATTATGACATGATTGTGGAGTACCATGATGTTTGAAATCAGTGGGCTATATATATTTGTCTCTACTACAAAAAGTTTAGGACATCGTCAAACAAATGTACTCAAAAGTGAAGTGTGCTATCCTCATTTACGAGCTCAAAATTTATTTCAATAACTAAGCATGGTAACCACCATGTTATTGAGTACTTCAAATGAATGTTTAGTGCTTGACCTGGATGATTACCCATATCTCAAGAAGACGTGGTAATTCTTCAGCAATTTATAGAAAGAGAAAGAGTGTTTAAGTTCCTTGCATAATTCAATAATGAATTCAATCGCGTTCTTGTCTAAGAGGCTTTTTCTCTCATATGAGTCGAAGAAGGAAGAAGGACGATATAATGCTCGACGTTTGATTTTCAAAACATCTGTCATAGTAACAACCAAACCCAAATATAAGAGACTTAATATTACAGACTCTTTCCTTAAAACCACTCATTCACCTAAGCCACTCATCCACCTAAGCATCCTCATCTCTGCAACACCTAACTTAGTATTAACATTGCCGTTGCCAGGTCCCAAGTCCTGGATGAGAAAAGTGGAGGATTGCGTTAGGTAGTCGATAGTCAGCGTAAAACTTGTCGAATAATAATGACATGAATCCTTTAAGAAAAAAATTAGCCGACCACACATAGTGGGATAAAGGCTTGATGATGTTATTGTTGTTCTTTTAATGACCAACGTTCGGCACCATAAATCATTGGAGGTCTCACCACCATCTTATAGAATTTTCCCTTAAGTTTGAGGAGGACTTTTCTATCGCACAACAAGCCCGATGCATTCCTCCACTTCAACCATCCAGCTTGAATTCTGCTGATAATATCCCCATCTATTTCACCATCACTTTGAACGATAGATCCAAGATATCTAAAACGTGTACTATTATTAATGACTTGATCGCCCAAAGTCACAATCCCCGCACTAGGTCTATTGCTACCAAAATTACACTCAATATATTCAGTTTTAGATCTACTCAAGCGAAAACCTTTAGACTTTATGGTTGACCTCCATAATTCAAGTTTACCTTCAACTCCCTCTCTAATTTTATCAACAAGAAAAATATCATCAGCAAAAAACATACACCAAGGTACATCCTCTTGCAAATATCTAGTGAGAACATCCATGACTAAAGCAAAAAGATATGGACTTAAGGCTGATCCTTGATGTAAACCAACCGAAATAGGAAAATACTTGGTCTAACCACCTTGTGTTTGAACACAAGTAATAGCTCCTACATACGCATCTTTAATGATTTGAATATAAGCGTTATTAACTCCTTTCTTTTCAAGAACTCTCCATAGCACTTCTCTTGGAACTTTATCATATGCTTTCTCTAAATCAATAAATATCATATGTAGATCCTTCTTATTCTCTCTATATTTCTACATCAAACCTCTCAATAAATGTATGGCTTCCATAGGAGGCCTACCCGGCATGAATCTAAATTGATTTTGAGCAACATTAGTATCACGCTGCAACCTACGCTTCATAACTCGCTCCCAATATTTTGAAGTATGACACATTAACTTAATTCACCTATAAATTGCACACTCATGTGCATCACCTTTATTCTTAAAAATAGGAATTAACATACTCATTCTCCACTGATCCGACATCTTTTTAGTCTTCAAAACAATATTAAAAAGTTTAGTAAGACAAGAAATTCCTTCATCTCCTAAGCATTTTCATATTTCTATTGGAATATCATAAGGTCCAAAAGCTTTTCCGCACTTCATTTTCTTCAAATCCTCTCTAACCTCGGTTTTACTTATATATCGATAAAAACAAAAAAATTATTTTCATTTAGGGTGATAAAGTCACTAAAGTCATCATATTTTCACATTTTTTATTAAAAAGTTTAGCAAAATATCTCATCCATCTTTGTTGAATATCATCTTCTAAGAAAATTACTTTTTGATATCCATCCTTAATACACTTCACTTGAACTAAATCCTTCTCCTACCTCTTTGTTTGGCTAACTTATATATATTTTTCTCTCTCCTTAGTATCTAATCTATTATATAAATTATTAAAAGCTAAGCTCTTTGCATCGCATATAACTTTATTAGATTCCTTACGAGCCTTTTTATAGCTTTCCCAATTATTAGAATTTTTATATCTAAACCAATTTTTATAACAAAATTTCTTATTTTTTATCTTTTTTTGCACATTTGAATTTCACCACCAACTATTTGTACTATTAGAAACTTTTCCCTTTGAAATTTCAAGCATTGTAATATTCTTAATATCACTAGCCACTTTTTTTTCCGCATAATATTAGCATTCATACTCCGACAGAATCTTAAGATTTAAAATCTTACTCTCAAAAATACTTTTGTTAATTTTCTTTAAATGCCCCCATCTAATCCTAGAAAATTGTTTCTTTTTATTTTTATTTTTTGCTCTTTTATCTTAAAGTCTAAAACTAATAATCGATGTTGGGTACATAAATTTTCACTCGGAATAACTTTACAATCTTTGCAATCTTATTGTTCTAATTTTCTTATAAGAAAATAATCAATATGCGTTTTACTATATACATTTTTATAAGTGATAAGATGCTCATATCTTTTCTTAAATAAGGTATTAGATATTAAAAAATCATAAGCCAAAGAAAAATCTAATATAGTCTTACCACCTTTATTTGTTGTTAACAATGATATATTTTATTAGACAAGAATGTTATGCCAGTATTATTCTCTCATTTTTTTTCTGTCATGATACAAAAGTAATTAATGTTAATATCAAGGTTATTCGAAGTAATAATGCTCACCATTACTTTAATCAAAAGTTATCATTTTTGTTCTAGAAAGAAGGTATTATCCATCAATCTTCTGGTTCTAACTCTCTTCAATAAAATGTAGTAGAAATGAAAAATTGCAATATTTTGAAAGTTGTCAAAACTTTTCTTCTAGAATCTAGTGTCAAAAAGATATTTGGAAGATGCAATCTTAACTTCCATATATATCAATAGAATACCCTAATGAGTGATTGGATTCAAAAGTTCTATATATTATCTTGCTGAATACTTTCTCTACAAAATAACTTTTCCTAAAAAATCTTTTAAAAATCTTTGGTTATATTGCCTATGTCCACATCCAAAAGCAATATAGGGATAAATTTAATCTTCGAGCTCTCAAATGTTTCTTTATTGAGTATTTCTTTATTAAAAAAAGGTATTAGTGTTATCATCCGACCACTAAAAAAATTATCAATTTAAAAGATATCATCTTCGATGAAAAACAATATTTTTTTCAATTAAACTCACCTTTGGGAGAAAAATTCTCTACTGTAAGATAAATTTGATAAAACCTCTATATTTTAACTTAATATTTCTATGGCCATAAATTTTAAAAAAATCCAGGCACTGTACCCATTTAAGTTTTTATGAGAAGGAATAGGCTCAAGCTAAAATATCCAGCAAGCTCATGACTTGGAATCATTATCAAGTAACAATGATCAGCTCATCACTACATGTTCTCTTATGTTTCCCATCTTTTAGTACACATTTTTTCAAAATATTTATCCTGCTATGAAACCTTCTATACAAATATCAACTCTAATTCAATAACAATATCACAAACTCTATTTGAGGCATTTCAAAATAAGAATTGGAAGGATGCTATGTGGAGAAGAGATAAATGCTCTAGGAAAAAAATTACATTTGGAAGATTATTGAACTACTGAAAAGTACAGTGCCTGGATTTTTAAGAGAAGGAATAGGGTCAAGCTAAAATATCCAGCAAGCTCATGACTTGGAATCATTATCAAGTAACAATGATGATGTGAAACGTACATGCGATGGAGTTACTTTAAGAAATTAAAGAGAGCAATTTTAACAAAATAATCCAAAATAATATTATCACTTATAGCAAAAGATTGATCCTTAGAATTCTTGGTTTTTAACTTGCTTAGGCAAAGAAGAGCAAAGCCAATTCCCAAACAATTCAAGAAACGCAAAGAGCAATTGTAAAACTACGACGGTACACAAGAATCCATGATTTAATAATGAGAACTTTCACCTTTGGAGCCCATACGCTCAACTAGTCTAGGCTTTAGCGGAAGAAGAGTCTCCACCTTAGAATCGAGGTCGCTCCGAGGAAGAAGGAACCTTGGATCGTCGTTCTTGGATTGGTGGCCGGAATATGGAATTCTTGACAGCGATTTCTTGAAGGTGTATTCGGCGGCCTGGAATGTCCGGACAGTGTTTGAAGACCTTCTAGCAGGCTGGACAGCAAGAAAACATGTGCCAAATCTCCTAAACAGCAGGTTTCAGATGCTTGAAATGCGAAGCAGCAGACAGGAGAGGTCTGGACAGCAGATTGGCCCTTAAGGGGTTCTGGACGGCAACATATAATGCCTGTACAAACCTTGGACAGCTGCTATAGGGTGCTGGAAGTGTTTGGACAGCAGTTCTAGGTCTCCAATGGTGCAGGACAGCA
>NW_021320064.1:188511-193000 GCF_001605985.2 Dendrobium catenatum | reverse complement strand
TAAAGGTTGAATGGGTTGGCTAGAAGTGGGTCCAAGTGGGGAGCCATAAGAGATTGATCTATCAGAAGACCCAATAGAGGATCGGCCATTAAAGTTTGGTGAAGACCTGCAGGGTGGGGCAGCAACCTTGATGTTACTAAATGATGGTTGGTTTCGACTATAGTGATGTCCATGGTTTGTCCCAACAAAGGAGGTAGGGTGATGCTCTAGATGACGGTCACTAGCAGAGGGCCGGTATTTCAAATTAAGTTCTCTTCTCATGTCTTTCCAAGTAGGGTACTCACCGCGAGACTCTTTATGATCTTCCAGTTTCATCCAAAATTGAGGAGCTCGACCTTTTAGGTGAGATTTAGCGATGCTAACTTGGTGGGATTCAGGGATATGACATGATTCAAAATAGTCATCTAGTTGTCTAACCCATTCCCTAAAGTAGTAAGGATCGGAGGAGCCATCAAAGGTGGGTAAACGGTAAGGTGACTCTAAGTGAGGTCGTTGAGGATTAGTCTCAGGTCTAGGTTGATAAGCATAGTGGGGCATCTTCCAACTCGCATGACTGAGTGAATGGGGTACGTACCTAGAGTAGGGAGAGTCAACATATTCCTCCTTTGTGGTTTTAGTTAGAGAGCCTACAAGACTAACTAGGTTGTCTAACCTCTTTTGAAAACCTATCGAGTCCATATAAAAGTGTTAAGTGATGCTTAATGAGGAATGGGTGTAAGGGACAGCATTTAGACACTAAGTTATGCTTATTAGACTCACTACAGGGTGCAGAAAAAGTTTGGCCAGCAGGCTAAGCTAGTGGGTGAAGTAGCTTAGGCAATTAGGGAAGTTGTTAGGTTGAGGGCAGCACCCAAAAGCCTAAGAAACGAGCCTACAATTCACTAGACATGTGCAGGAAAACTGTGGGCAGCAAACTACAACAAGACATAGAGTTATCTAAGTGTTTAGGAAAGATTTTAGGATGTGGATAGCACCTAAACACTAGGTTAGGTTCACCTAACAGCAGGTAAATGATGCAGAAATTTCCTGGACAGCACACTACAATGTTTGAATAAATGCGTTAAGTGTTGGGTTAGATGTCTAGAGTGTGGATAGCACTTAGGTACATGAAATGCTAACCCAAAACACACTATATGCGTGCATAAATTGTAATGACAACAATGTAAATAGTGAATAAAATTATATATATGTGATGATATGCATGCAAAATTAAACTATAACGCAAGGTTAGACCCTAGGATGTTTTTCTAACATGTCGTGCATGCCTACCATGCTCTGATACCAAATATGATGTGAAACGTACATGCGATGGAGTTACTTTAAGAAATTAAAGAGAGAAATTTTAACAAAATAATCCAAAATAATATTATCACTTATAGCAAAAGATTGATCCTTAGAATTCTTGGTTTTAACTTGCTTAGGCAAAGAAGAGCAAAGCCGATTCCCAAACAATTCAAGAAACGCAAAGAGCAATTGTAAAACTACGACGGTACATAAGAATCCATGATTTAATAATGAGAACTTTCACCTTTGGAGCCCATACGCTCAACTAGTCTAGGCTTTAGCGGAAGAAGAGTCTCCACCTTAGAATCGAGGTCGCTCTGAGGAAGAAGGAACATTGGATCGTCGTTCTTGGATAGGTGGCCGGAATATGGAATTCTTGACAGCGTTTTCTTGAAGGTGTATTCGGCGGCCTGGAATGTCCGGACAGTGTTTGAAGACCTTCTAGCAGGCTGGACAGCAAGAAAACATGTGCCAAATCTCCTAAACAGCAGGTTTCAGATGCTTGAAATGCGAAGAAGCAGACAAGAGAGGTCTGGACAGCAGATTGGCCCTTAAGGGGTTCTGGACGGCAACATATAATGCCTCTACAAACCTTGGACAGCTGCTATAGGGTGCTGGAAGTGTTTGGACAGCAGTTCTAGGTCTCCAATGGTGCAGGACAGCATGCTGCCCTTGCTGGAATGCGTGAGCATATGGCAGATTTTAGTGGGGAGGGAGGAAAACCGTGAGGGGGAGACTTGGGACGGGAGCAGCCAGGTTTGTAATGGCTAAGGGTTGAGTGGGGGGAAGTGTAATTCGGCTAGGAGAGAGGAGGCGGGTGAGGCTGTGAGGGAAAACAAAAATCTGATTTTTTTTTATTCAGATTTTCCAAAAGTGAGGAGAGATTAATTTCAGTTTTCAAAATTTGAAATTGAAATTAATGATTAAAGGGGTATTAAAGAGAATTAATAGGGGGAGAGAGAGGGAGAGAGAGCCGGCCATGTAAAGAGGGTGATGTGGCTTGATGTTTTGAATAGGTGGGGACCACATACTCTATTCACAGATTTTACAAAATCTGAAATAAAATTTCAGAATTCTTAAGGGGAAATAACTTCCTAATATGAGGGTATTAATTAAGACCAATTTGAATTCAAATTCAAATTCAAATCTAATTAATTTGGAGGCCTCAAATTAAGGAGCTAAATTAGGAAAGTATCAAAGCCTCATGAGAGCTTTGAATTTCAAATTCAAAACTCCAAGAGGGGCCGACGGGTGCAGTGGTGGGGAAGGAAAATTTGAAGAGGGGGCGGCGGCTTGGACGAACTTTCAGGTGGTGGTGGCCGGCGGCAAGGGGCTTGGAAAAGAGGATGGCGGTGGCCAAAGAATTGGGGAGAAAACTTGGAGTAATTCAAAGGGGATTCAACCTCATGCATCTCCTCCCATGGAACTCACAAAGAGATCCACAATGCGTCGTCTCCACAACGACGAATTGATCAATAGAATTAAAGAAAAGATAAGGATAAGGAAGACCTAGAACTCACAAAGAGATCTAGTTTCTCCTACGAACTCACTAAAAGATCGAGGAGGGTTGCACTCACAAAGAGAACATGAACTCTAAATTTTCATTCATCAAAGACTAACTATTACATAAGAAAAGGTCCATATAAATAGGCCTCAAAATGACAAAGAAAGCGAAAGACTAAAATGCCCCGTGGGCTACAATAGCTATCAAATACCCATAAGGGCAAAAACGGAAAAACATAAAATAAAAAATAAACTACTACATAAAATGATGAAAATACAGATCATGATCGTGGCCGTCGATCTCCGGCATCTCCTAAAGGTACATGTGTCGAAATCGCTGCTGATGTCCCCATCAAATGATCAACTAATCACCACATGTTCTCTTATGTTTCCCATCTTTTGGTACTCTTTTTTTCAAAATATTTATCCTGCTATAAAACCTTCTATACAAATATCAGCTCTAATTCAATAACAATATCACAAACTCTATTTGAGGCATTTCAAAATAAGAATTGGAAGGATGTTATGAGAGCAGAAATAAATGCTCTAGGAAAAAAATTACATTTGGAAGATTATTGAACTACTGAAAAGTAAGAAAACGTTAGGATGCAAGTAGATTTTTTTGATAAAATGTAAAGCATATGAATGCCTGGAATGGTGTAAGGTGAAATTGGTAGCTAAAAGATATACTCAATTTTATGGAATTGGTTATTAAGAAAATTTTGGTCATGTTGCTAAAATGAATATAATGCGCATTTTAGTTTCTCTTATAGTTAATCATGAATGGTCCATGCTGCTTTATGATGTAAAGAATGATTTTATTTGTGGAAATGTTGAAGAAGTCTATATGAATATATTATTAGAATTTGTTAGTTCTTTCACAAAGAACTAATATACAAATTAAAAAAGTCTTTGTATGTTCTTAAGTAATTTTTTAGAGCCTTGTTTGGTAGATTAACAAAAGTCATGAATGAAACACAATACAAATAAAGTTGAGGAGATCATATTATCTTCATAAAATAGTCCACTTATGGTAAAATCTCAATTCTCATGGTACATGTTGACAATATAATCATCATAGGTGATGAAAATAGTAAAAATGAGTGTCTCTGGAAAAAAAACTCACTGTAGAATTTGAGATCAAAAACTTATACTTACTCAAATTCTTCTTGGGAATATTAGTTAATAAATCAGAATAAGGAATATTATTCTTCTTTAAACAAAACTGTCATGAACCTATTGAAATAAATAAAAATGTTTGATTGCAAATCTTGTGAAATACCAATTGAACTAGGTTAAAAATTGGATGTAGATGAAAAAGGAATGGACTAGACATGGGGCAATAGAAAAAATTAATCAGAAAAATGATCTATTTATCTCACAGTTGTGCAGACATCACTTTGGAGTGAGTCTCATCAGTCAATTCTTGCACAAATTCAAAGAGTCTCATCTTCAAACTGCTTATAAAATCTTTAGATATCTCAAATCAAGTCTTAGTGAAAAATCTTCTATAAAAATGTTGACTTTAAAAAAAAAATACATAACAAAAAAAAAAAAAAAAAAAAATAAAAAAATACACAAGACACAAATTCACAAGACACAACAAATTATTTCTCCTCCTTTTTGACAATATCAAAAGTGAAGAAGAAAAAGACTAGAAATGTAAGCAGACATATGAAAATCATTTGAAAATAGAGAGAAT
>NW_021320064.1:175920-188411 GCF_001605985.2 Dendrobium catenatum | reverse complement strand
CTCCGGGCCGTTATATCTTATATTTGGCCTGGATGGTTCCAAATTGAAGACCCCATGCAGTCGATCTTAAATCCTGGTGGGATGATTTAAATTCGAAGGTCCTACGTCGTTGACTTTAGGTCCGGGTAGGAAGAAATTTCGGCAATTGCCGCCCTTATTTCTCCCTCGGTGGGGAGGTGAAGCCGGGAGGCTGTCGAAATTTTCTCGAAAATTATGGACTTAGCAAATTTTGGAAAACAAGGATCTATAAAAAATTTTAAAATTGGACAGCAATCAAATTTTAGATATTAATTAATCAATTGATTAATAATTTTTTTATTAATTGATTAATATTAATTAATCAAAATTAATTAAAATTAATCGATTTAATCAATTATATAAAATACAAGAGTTATTTAAAATATAAAATTATTTTTTAAAATTTGAGAGTAATTTAAAAATTTTTATTAAAATTCAGGAAAATTTTAATTGATTAATTAGAGCAAATATAAAATAAAAATGCAATGAATAAAATGGAGAAAGGGGGGAAGAATGTTGTTCACTATTTGACATATACATGCTCTCAAACTTTCCAAAATCCTATCCAAATAATAACTCTCAAACAGAACTGTACAACCCCTCCCAAGCAAACAACTCTCAAACTCTCTAACAATAATACAAATTCAAAACCCCTGATGTTCTTGGACAAAGCTCCAAAGTAGCACGAGCTCTTACAATTATTTGCAAGCTTCCTGAACTGTTGCAAGCACCACTTGTCTGCAAATAAGCAAATAAAAAAAAATCAGTGCATCATAAACAAATTAAATCAATGCGGGAAAATGGTAAATTTAGCTACTGCAGGTAGAACAGAGTATTGGAAAGCAAGAAAAGCAAAGTGCGAAAAAAGCTAGTAGAGTAACAATGCTAAAAAAGAAAAAAAGGGTAAAGAAATGAACTAATGTAGTAGAAAAAGAGACTACGAGCACAGAACGACTAAAACACTAACAAAGTGTCAAAACCCCTAAATGTCAAAACCACGAACTAAAACCAACTTACAATCCTTTCAAATTCTCTAAATAACAAAACTCCAAACAATCAAATTTAAACTTCTGGGTAGCCTAATTTATAAGAATTAGGTTGTAAGACTCACTACCCGGCAACTTTCGTAGGAAAGTCGTAAGCCCGACCTTAGGGGAAAGTTTTAGGTAAAAATTGACCTAACTCCTAACCCTCAATTAAAACCCTCGGCCATTTCTAATAGAAGTAATAAGTTTGACCCCTGATGGAAACGTTTAGGTGATAATATAACCCTAGACCCCTCTTTTGGGCATCCTATACTTTAGGATTAGGTTGTAAGACCCATTATTGGGCAATTTCTAATTGAAGTCTTAAGCCCCAACATTTTAGGAAAATTATTAAATAAATTGTAATGAACCTAAAACCCAAAACAATCAAATTCAAACATTTGGACATCTTAGTCTAAATGATTAAGTTATAAGACCCGCTTTTAGGCTACTTCCTAAGGGAAGCCATAAGTCCTACATAAACAATCAAAATGCCTGAGCAGCCTCGCTGTAGAGTTAGGTTGTAAGACCCATCCTTGGGCAACTCATAAATAGAGTAATAAGCCCTAATTTCAAATCTAAATTAAATCCCCGGGCTACTTTCTAGGAAAGTCGTAAGTCCCAAACCAAATCTAAATATCCGGGCCACCTCTAAAAGAGGCCGTAAGTCCTACTATCAGGGCAACTCGTAATTGGAGCCGTAAGCCCTAAGTTAAACAAATTAACGGACAACTTCTAAGGAGCCATAATTCCCAGCCCAAATTAAACTAAATTAAAACCCACACACATCTCCACTTCAATCTACTCAGGATCCCTGAGAGGAGGCAACCCATGGTTGCTAATCAGATTCCCTGGACACTAAGGTTAATGATTGTTAGTGTTGGTAGACTGAAATCTATAGTATATCCGGGACGAAGGAACCATGAGATCTTGATCGGGTTTACCTCCATTTTTCCTATTATTGAGATTAAAAATTAACTAAATTTTATTCATCCTTAATCGATAGTTTTCTCTTACGTAGTAAGAGGGGTAATTAACTATGAGTGCTTGCGCTCATAGGAAGTAAAGGCCCCAGATCTAATTAAACCCTGATACTACCCTCAGGAAAAATCTGGTTAGTTTCAGTCTGACTTAAGGGAAATGGAATCTTATAGCTGCAAAGCAGGATTCATGCATTCGTTCTATTTTTCTTGAGCCAACAAAAAAGTAAGATACTTCATAGATTGAAGGGTATACTAACACATTCAATATATGATTGCCAATGAATAGAAGATTCATAATTGAGTACTATATTGTTTAGGGAGGAAATCTTATTATGACGGAGCAAGAAACATGTTTCAAGATTTAGCATTATATTTGAAATTAGAGCCATTGCGTAAAAAATCTCTAAGCTTATGTGGATTAAAATTATTTTGAAAGATTTAAAATAAAATATAAATGACCATTGAAGATATAATATGATAATAAATCTATTATTAGTATTGCTAAATAAATTTACAATCAACATGGTGGACTGCCCAATTTGATTGGGAGGGAATTAAGAAGTTTATTAATTAAGAGGAAAATATTTAGAAAGGTTCTTAATCAAAGTAGAATTGTTTAGAAAAAAAATTAATTACAATTGAGAGGGAATTATTTAGGGCAAGGGTTCTAATTTGACTTCAAAATCTAAGAGGAAATTATTTAGGGGCTGTTTAGTTGCCTGAAAAAGAAATGCAGTTTAAAGTAAATGCAATGTAAAATAAATATAATGCATTCCGAATACTTTGAACATGTTTGGTTGTCTGCAAAATAAACGCAAGAGAATTGTTTCCCTTGTTTGGTTAGGTATCTCCAAAGTAAAGTAAAAGCATATTTTCTTAATAATTTATTTTGACATTAAAACTAGTGTATTTATAAAAGGAGTTTATTTATCATAGTTAGTATTATTTGGTGTTATAAAATAAAATCAGTATATTCATTTATTGCACGATCTTATTATAATTTCTTTTTTAAGATTTAAAATTCCGCTAAGTATTAATTTAGCAGCGTGCTGCAATAGACGGAAATATAATTATGATATAGAGAAATTTTAATTTTAAATTCTTTTCAAATTTTAAATTTTTATTTTTCAAGTAATGTTTTTACAAAAAAAATTGCAGAAAATTAAATTTTCACACTGATTTCTTTGTTTAATTTAGTGATAAAAATAATTATTTTCGATTAGCAATCAATAAATCACATAATTCTCCCTTACATAAAATATAATAAATACATGCAAGTCCTGAACAGGACGGAATTTATGAATGGCAATGTATACTAGTAGATGTTGTTGAAAATTAGAAAGGATAAAGAGATGAACTTTGAGCAGCAACCTTTCACACATTCATAGTTATAATTACAACAATGTTATACCAAACAGTTTTTAATGATAACAACTTAATAAATATATCAATCTTTAAAAATATAAATCAATTTCCTAGCTCCTTACGCATCCACCTAGCCTTTGAATCTGTAGGTTTTGAAAAAAAAAGATGATATCAGTGTAGGAATTTTCAAATAAATTATCATATATCGTATCAACCTCTTCTACTGACAAGCCAGGAATATTTGCTAACTCAAGCATCAGTTCAGTATACATATTTCGAATTTCATTTGGAAATGTTATTGAGATCTTAATAGCGTTAGCAACTTCATTCACACTATCAGCCTTCAAACAAATACAGTCACGAATATTCACACAGTACTCTTCTTTGCCTTGCAGTGAATCATCCAGTCGTTAATACTGGGCTTGTTTTCAATTCTCTCTTTGATGATTGCCAATGAATAGAAGATTCATAATTGAGTACTATATTGTTTAGGGAGGAAATCTTATTATGACGGAGCAAGAAACATGTTTCATGATTTAGCATTATATTTGAAATTAGAGCCATTGCGTAAAAAATCTCTAAGCTTATGTGGATTAAAATTATTTTGAAAGATTTAAAATAAAATATAAATGGCCATTGAAGATATAATATGATAATAAATCTATTATTAGTATTGCTAAATAAATTTACAATCAACATGATGGACTGCCCAATTTGATTGGGAGGGAATTAGGAAGTTTATTAATTAAGAGGAAAATATTTAGAAAGGTTCTTAATCAAAGTAGAATTGTTTAGAAAAAAAATTAATTACAATTGAGAGGGAATTATTTAGGGCAAGGGTTCTAATTTGACTTCAAAATCTAAGAGGAAATTATTTAGGGGCTGTTTAGTTGCCTGAAAAAGAAATGCAGTTTAAAGTAAATGCAATGTAAAGTAAATGTAATGCATTCCGAATACTTTGAACATGTTTGGTTGTCTGCAAAATAAACGCAGGAGAATTGTTTCCCTTGTTTGGTTAGGTATCTCCAAAGTAAAGTAAAAGCATATTTTCTTAATAATTTATTTTGACATTAAAACTAGTGTATTTATAAAAGGAGTTTATTTATCATAGTTAGTATTATTTGGTGTTATAAAATAAAATCAGTATATTCATTTATTGCACGATCTTATTATAATTTCTTTTTTAAGATTTAAAATTCCGCTATGTATTAATTTAGCAGCGTGCTGCAATAGACGGAAATATAATTATGATATAGAGAAATTTTAATTTTAAATTCTTTTCAAAATTTTAATTTTTATTTTTCAAGTAATGTTTTTACAAAAAAAATTGCAGAAAATTAAATTTTCACACTGATTTCTTTGTTTAATTTAGTGATAAAAATAATTATTTTTGATTAGCAATCAATAAATCACATAATTCTCCCTTACATAAAATATAATAAATACATGTAAGTCCTGAACATGACGGAATTTATAAATGCCAATGTATACTAGTAGACGTCGTTGAAAATTAGAAAGGATAAAGAGATGAACTTTGAGCAGCAACCTTTCACACATAAAATCATATAAACACAAAAATTCAATATGCATACATTTTCTACAAAAATTTGCTGTAAACTAAATTTATTTAAATTGGAATTTAGGTTAATTCTATTTAAATAAAAAATTCCATAATATAAGAACATGTCATAACAAAGATTGAATGATTGTTCTTAACCTAAATCTTCACTAACAAATGGAAAAAAATAACCTATCAGAATGAGTTTCTTAGAGTTAAAACACTACATTCAGAAATATCAATCTTTGCAAGGCTTGCTTGATTCTATAAATGTGCCACTTAAAGAGGTCCTTCAGAAAATTTTAAAATGCTTCAGACAAGGCAAAGGATTCACTGAAGCAAAAATCTCCAATGCAGAAGTTCTAGTCACATAGCACATGAATAAATCTCAGCTAGCTGAGAGAGATATAGAGGTTGTGTCCCATGACTGCAATGTTGAAGTCAACATGCCCACAGAGGAAACAATGAAATGCCGAATCACAGTCATCAAAAACAGTACAACAAAAGCTGCTAAGTTGATATGAAAATGGGGTCTATATGTTGAACATGAAAACATTGAGCCATCAATCTTGAGTTGCCAACTCTACAACTATTCATCAAAATGGACACTAATATTGACAATGTAGGTATCAGTGTAGGAGCCAAAACAATTATTTAAGAACAGGAATGATCAGTTCAGTTTAATCTGCAAAAAGGAAACCATCAAATGTCTGGTCTGAGGACCTCCATATGAAGAACGAATTCAAGCTTTGAATATGAACCATAACATGTCAAAGAACTAAACATTTGAACAGTGTTTCAGACAAGCCATTTGGCTATCTCATTTTCTACTTTCTATACTAAATCTGACGCTTGGATTTTAATAGAAAAGCACACACCTCCGTCCAGGACTACTCAAGTTTTCTACACCCAACTTTACTCATCCATTGGAATAGCATGTAAGAAATTCAGTAATTGTGTAGAATATATGAATCCAGATAAAACAAAGAATAAGAAATTTCAGTAAGGCGTAAGGGAACATAAATGAGATGATAACAGTTTCTTCAAATTATAGACTAACTATAACCAAATTTTCTGCTCACATTTGAATTCAAAAGCTCCTCAAATAATAAAAGATAACTATAGCAACTGAATATTTCTATGTAGGAAAAATATGCACATTCAATTTTTTGTAGCTACAAGGTTAGTCAACAAACTATGATATGAAATATTACAACTGAAAATGTCATTATGTAAGGATGGTATCCTAATGAAAATACATACTGCACTCAAAAAAAGATCAAAGCAAAGAGATCTCATGTAAGATATGTTGTTTCAACATCAATTTGTTTATAATTACCAATCAATAAATTGATATAGATATAGATTTAACTATGTTACAATCTTTAGTTTAATGGCTATAAATTTTTTTTACTAGAAACGAGTGCTCATAATAGTAATTAGAAAAGCTTCTCGGAAAAACAGCCAAATGCAAATATAGTTCATTTCTTTAATAACTCATCAACAACAACCAAAAAGAAGACCTCAGATCTTCAGCTCAACTCCAAATAAATCTCGGAGCACTAAACTGCAGCACATTCTCATGTTGATTTATTGTTGGAATTTGCTTATTAGTTCACACAAATTGGAAGAGGTTTCCCTGACTCGGCAAAGTGAATGGGGCTTAATTTCAATAAGTTAATAGAAATTACTGAAGAAGTAAGCCTCGCTAAGAAATAATTAGAAACACATGTTATGCATCCATGAAAGTAGATAATCATCAACTTACAAAGGGTAGAAACAATAATTAATCAATACTTAACAATAACACAAATAACTTGGCACCTAATTAATTAAATCCAAAAACAATGACGTTTACATAATTCACACAATACAACATATCAAATACAACCTAAAACAACACCACTGCAATCAAATTATGTAAAAAGGAACAAGGAATATGTTAGCTAGCTGCTGGGTTCAGACTTTGTTATCACGGACTTTCACTTGCAGGTGGTGGTGAAAGAAACGGAAGTGTGGAATACTGGGAATGGAAGGCAATGGTGGCAATGAAAATTTTGGAATGCTGGGGATGGTTGGAAGTGGAGGCAAAGCAAAGTTAGGAAGGGCCGGTATAGCAGGTAGCGGTGGCAGTGCTGCAGGCTGTAGGATGGACGACAGAGTTGGCTGCGGTGGCAACGATGGAATCGGCGGCGATTTAGGAGGAGCCGGCGTGTCGAGGAGATGGCATCCATCATAGCATAGAGAGCTTTCGAGGAAGACTAGCATTTTTTGATTTCGAGGAGCCGGCGTGCCTAAATTTCAATTTCGAGCCCTTTTTTGATTTCAGCTTTATGCAAATCAATTCCACAAAAGCTTCTAAAAAGAATAGTTCCAACTCAAATCGGTGGATTGACAGGATCTGCTCGAAGAACGCGCGAAAGGTAGAAAGTTACCTTCATAGCTAGCGAGCTCCCGTCCTTACTGCCAATCAAAATGTCGCAATTTCTGATCCGACAGGAAAAGGGAACGTCGTCGAAGGAGCGAAGTCGAACAAGAACGAATTCGGAGCCGAAGAAGCCACTCGTGCAATCTTACACCTCCTACGAAGCAATGAAGCCAAACAGCAAGGACGATGCAAAGGATTTCATCCAGCGAGTATATAACCCGCTCAATATGAGCGGGTTTCTATTTCGCACGAAACACTTCCCGTAATACACGCATAATGCATTGGAGGATTTCCTTTGTTCCGCTCAAAATTAACCAAACAACCGAAATTAGTAAATACATGTAATTGTTTTACTTTACCCTCCTAATTCGGGCAACCAAATAGCCCCTTAAGTAAAGAGAGGAGAAATCATGGGGGAATTGTTTGGTTAAGTTTTAATTATAATTGAGAGCGAATTATTTAGGACAGAAGATCTTATTTTAATTTAAATATGAGAGGGAATTAAATAGGAAAAGGGGGTTGATTTGAGAGGGAATTAAGGGAGCCTATTTAAGGTTAACAATAGGATGACTTTAGATTATGTTTTGAATTTGCTGAAATTAGAATTTCTTAAGTTGTGAGGGTTCTAGCTGCTGTCTAGGGATTTGGGAGAGCTAGATATTCCTCTCCAATTGTATCTTGTTGTTTTTTTTCATATATATTGTAATAAAAATAGGTTTTGATGTGTTCTCATCTATGATGCACAGACACGGACACGACGACACGAATACGACATGACATGGACACGGGACACGTCAATTATTAAAAATATAGGACACAGACACTGGTTGGACACGGCATTATAGTTTTTATATTTTAAAAATAGTGTATAAAAATTAAATAAGTATAATTTTAAAAATAATTTAAAAATAATAATTCATTTAACTATAATTTGTGCTTAAAATGATTAATATTAGGATGTCATGAGTCAGGCGTCGATGTCGTTTATCAGTCACCGAGAGAGGAGATGAAAATACATTCATTGCCTAAAAGAAATGAAAATGAGAATATTCGATGATTGTGTATTAAGTGCGGACGTTGATTTGGTGTTGTGGATAGGAAATAAGAAATTTAGTTTAAATCCCGCCAAATACAATTATATTTAAAAAAATTCACAAAATATTAAAATATTTAAGATACGCGTGTTGAACACGTGTGTCCAATTTGTATTTAATATTTTTTAATCGAACATGTTTTCGGCGTGTCTGACACGTGTCGGAGGAGTGTCGGAGGAGTGTCGTGCTGGATACGGTGTCGGACACTGCACGCCTCTTTGAGGAGAAGTGTCGATGCATCATAGGTTCTCATCCACTTCATATCACAACATTACTCATAATACAATACACAAGATTGTACCAAGCATGTGGAGGTGGGTAGATATTTCATAAGAGAGAAATTGGAAAGTGGGTTAATTTTCCCCTCATATATGTCAACAGAAAATCATATTGCAGACATTCTTACCCAATGACTTTGCAACTTCTGTTCAAAAAAATATAAGTAAATTTAGAATGATAGATTTATGCCATTCAGTTTGTGGGGAAGTATTGAAGGATGATGTGATTCACAAGTCAATTAATATGGCAGGGATCCTTAAACACAAAGATTAGTTTTAATAGTTGGATTGATCCTTTTATGTCTCTTATATTGCAATTTGTTTCTCCTCTTTCTATTCTAACTGTTGAACCTTTTTGGGGATTTTTTTCCTTTTTTTTTTTTAAATTGCTTTGATTTATTTCTATTGTAATCATCTATAGATGTATATAAATACTTCTACAATTTGTACAAAATCATGCAATAAAATTCAAAGTATTTTTTTTATACTTTCCAACTTTTCTATAAATATTATATTGTTTAATCAAATTCAAGTTTCTCCAAACTGTAAACATATATGGCTATATCCTTGAAAATGAGATGATGTTTTAGTTATTTTGGATTGTGTTAAAGATCTAGATGGAATTATAAACACCTACATATTATATATACACGCTCCAAACTGTAAACGTATATGGCTAATATCCTTGAAAATGAGATGATGTTTTTAGTTATTTTGGATTGTTCAAAAGATTAAGATGGCATTATAAACACCCACATATTATATATACACGCACAAACATGAATACACCTCCATCCATTCTTGAGCACAAACAAATAGATGCACAAACATATGTGCACAAACGCACAGTTTAAAAACATGCGTGCAATCACTATCTTATTAACTCGATTGCATCATATTTCTGCCTATATGAAACCTCAAAAAAAAAAAAAAAAGTGTGATGATATCTTAACAGAATTTTAGTAAGCATGGGTTTAAAAAATTGACATGTGTGTCACTTGGCATGGAATACCACATAAAAAGTTGTTTTTCTCTTAATGTTTTATTGTTTTATTATAGATTTCTAACAGTCCTGAACCGGCCCAGTCGCCGGCCCAACGGCTGGCTCACGTGGGTCCACCTCCTTTAGTGCTTGCCGCCCACATGTGTGGGCCCCACTTGGAGCAATTGGGGGAGAGGATTTGGGCGGCTAGGGTGAGAGGGAAATTTTGAATGAAGTTTGAATTAGGAAATTAATTGTATTAATAGGATGGTTTGTTTTAGGGTTAGGTTTATGCATGATTTGAGTTTCTCTTGGAGTACCTTGGTGTTTTGGCTCTAGATTGCTTTGTCTAGCGATTGGGAATGTACGATCCTCCTCTCGAGGATCACTTGTGTCTTGTTTCGTGTTTGTTTGGCTTTGATTTCCTTGTTTCAATACAAAGCTCTCTGGCTGATTTTGGTCCAGATTTTACGTTATTATCACTGTTTTCCCTAATTAGTGATAGGTTTGCTTGCGAACTCAAGTATTTCCCTTAGGGTTACTTGCGAACTCAAATATTTTCTATAAAATTGGTATCAGAGCGTTTGCTTGGGGCCATTGGCGGCTAAAATTCCGAAATTTCAGCAAGGTATTTTCAATCCGCAAGAAGTCTTCTCGGAAACCTTGGGAAGGAAGATGGCCAGAAGAAAAGTGGAAGTATTGGAGGGAGAAATCAGCCAACTGAAGACCGATTTTGAGGAAAGAACCGTTGATTTTCAAAATCAATTCGCCTTTATCCATTAAAAGATGGATGGGAGGTTCATCGCCTTGGAAGATATGATGATGAAGATGCTTGAGGGCAAATAAGATCTGACGACATCAGAAGCAAGGGAAACCACCGACGACAATGGGAGATGTGGAAATCCGAACCCTTTTAGGGGGAGGGAGAATCCTTGAGAGGAATGACAGAATGCCTCCTCTAGAACCACTTTTTAGAGAGGAGATGAGCATGTGCTATGAAAGGAGGGGTGCTGAATTTTTGGGGAGAAGGGATGATTTTTATCGCCGGGGTGCTGAAGACGAAAGGAGAAGAGGGGAATATGAGGAAGGGCCCTGGTATGATCGACGGAGGGAAGATCGTGACCACTGGGGAGCGTTTCCTCCTCGAGGAATGGGAGATTATGGAGGAGTTAGGGGAAACAGGGGTGACTCGAGGGTGAGAAAATTGAAAATGCCATCTTTGAGGGTGAGGATGCACATGGCTGGATCTACAAGGTGGAGCGGTGTTTTGCAGTTAATAGGTTGACTGGGGAGGAGAAACAAACAGTGGCAAGACTGTGTTTGGAAGGGAAGACACTGACGTGGTACCAATGGTGGGACATGAGGCGGCCATTTGAAGCTGGAGGGAGTTCAGGGACTATCTACTAGAACATTTCCGAACTAGTAGGGGAGGAGTCTTCTACAAGCAGTTCTTTGTCCTAACGCAGGAGGGAACAGTGGCAGAGTACCGTGATCGGTTTGAATACCTAGTGAGCAAGCTGGATTGTCTTTTTGAGACCGTGCTTGAGGGGAACTTCATGAAAGAGCTTAAACTGGAGATCAGAGCAGTTGTTAGAGTGATGCGACCGCGCAACTTAGTGGAGGCCATTGAGTTGGCGCAGCTGGTTGAGGGCCAGAAGCATATGGAGAAGGGGGCTCGAGGCAGTAGCTATGGAGGATTCTTCAGGATGACTACTACTTTTCTTGCTACCAAAGGAGCGGCACCGGGAGGATCACGTGAAGTACCAAAGGAGAAGTCTGGAGGAGGAGGGCATGGAGGAAATTTTAAGAGGCTGATGGAGAAGAAGATCCAGGAGAAGCGGGCTAAGGGATTGTGTTTCATGTGCGATGAAAAGTACATGCCAGAACATAGATGTAAGGACGAAACTCTTCAAGTTCTCACAGTCTACGACTGAAGAGGGAGGTGAGAGTGGGATAGTGGAGGAAGCGGAAGAGAAGTTACAACTGGACATCATAGAAGTCTCTCTAAACTCTGTGGTGGGATTCACCTCGAATCACATCATGAAGGTGAGGGAGAAATAGGGGATCGGGAGGTAGTGGTGCTGATCGACAGTGGGGCCACCCACAATTTCATCTCTAATTAGATTGTAAATCTGTTGGGGGTGAAATTAGTGGACACGGGAGGCTACGGTGTAATGATGGGAACTAGGAAGGTGGAGATGGGGAGAGGAGTTTGCAGGGGAGTGGTACTGACCATTCAAGGGATATAAGTGAGGGAGAATTTTCTTCCCTTGGAGTTGGGAAGTACCGACGTCATCCTGGGGATGAAATGACTGTAGACCTTGGGGGAGACTAAGGTCAACTAGGGTGCTCTGAGGATGGAACTGATGGTGGAAGCACAGAGGATGGTGTTCCAGGGCGATGCAGGGTTGTCCAAGGCCGGAGTATCTCTCAAATACATGAGCAGATCCATATAGGAGGTGGGAGGTGGTGATGTAGAACGGGTATGACGGCTTTGCTACGGAGAGGATCTCCTCTCCCAAATCTGAAATTGTTCCTTACAAAATTGAAATAAATCTGGATTTATTCCAGCTCACAAAATCTGAAATTTTTTCTACTGGTTTTTGTGCCAAAACCTGAGAAAATTCTCAGGTTCCAAGTAGAAGGAATGCTTCACGGGAGGAGTTTGGGAACTAGATTAGGAAGTAATGCTTAGGCAAGATTTTGTTCACGGGAGCTTCTAGTGGAGGAATTCCACGTGATAGCCTGGGAAGCTTTCGG
>NW_021320064.1:173834-175910 GCF_001605985.2 Dendrobium catenatum | reverse complement strand
GGGGATGACGTCCACGAGGGTGGGGAGGATTCGGTTCAAGTATTCTTCAACGGTGTTGTCAAAACCAAATCCGACGTCGAAGAAGGGTGATCGAACGATGTGGATGTCTCCGTAGGCGTCGAGTACGAGTCCACTATCAACTTCGGGATCGACCATTCATCATAGTATGAGAAATGAGAGAGATGGCGGTGGGGAGGGAGATGGGCGGCGGAAGGAGGGAGAGGAGCAGGCGGTTTCAAGGGGAAGAGGGTTAGGGTTTGGGGAGATTAGGTTTGGGTGGAGTGTTTAAGAGACTTAATTAAAATCTGAACTTAATTTCAGATTTGAGTAAATTTGGAGGGAGTTTAATTTGAATTTGAATTTTGGAATCAAGTGTATTGATTGCATTGATGGAGCATTAAAGGGGATGCCACTCTAGCATGGCCGGCGGCATGTAGAGAGAGGGGGAGAGTGTGGGAGTAAATTATGAGTTTCCAAATTAGCACTTAGGATTTAGGAAAGTTTATTATGAAATCCTTTTAAATTTGAATTCAAACGATTTGGATTTAAATACTTTCCTAATTAGGATGGTCAAATAGGGAAAGTTTTGAAATTTGAATTTTAAATTTCAAATTGTGATAATTTCTTTCATTTCTCTTGGAGCTAATTTTGGCATGGGGTTATAATGATTGAAATCATCAAAAGGGGAGGATTTGAATGGATGGCCGGCGGTGGAGCTTGGAGAGAGGGACTTTGCCGGTGGCTATGAGCTCTTGGCCGGCCGGTGGATTGGGTGAGGGCGTGGTAACAAGGATCTTAGGGTGGTAGGAAGGTAGTCGAAGGGTTAGGTGGGAAGGATATATGGCCGGCGGCTTGGGGGGAAAGTTTGGGCCAGCGGGTGGGGGAAGAAAAGATGAACGGAGATGGAGGAAGTAGACCACGAGTCACGGACTCTTCCAATGACTGGTGGGTATTGCGCTCGCACTTACCTTGGGCTCTCTCTCTTCTCTCTAGTGCACACACAAGATGAAGAAGAAGAGGAACAACAAAATTTCATTCAAAATAATCATCATCTCATTACAATATAAATGACCTATATATAGGTCTCAACATAAAAGAATGAATAAAGACTAAATTGCCCTCAAGGCTACAACATAACTCAATTCATAATAAGGGTACAATAGGAAGACTCAAAATAAAATGCATAAATAATTAAAAATATAAACTCTGAATCGTGGCCGTCGATCTGCGATGCTTCCGGCGATACGCATGTTTGAACCTCTGATCGATGTCCCATCAAGCATGCTCTCTAAAGTGAAGTAAGCGGTGACAAATCTTGTTACTGCTGGCCTTAGAATTTCTTTCTTTGAAAATTTTCTCAGTACAGATGTTTCCTCTTCTCCATAAGTTTTTACCTACAGCCTTATAAGAACTTGCATTATCTGTCACAATTTGTACAACCAAATTTTCTTCAACCTCATCAATAATGCTATATAATAATCGAAATACGAACTCAACATCTTTGACCTGGCCAGATGCTTCAATTGACCTTAAAAACACAGTACCATAAGGATTATTAATGAAGATGTTGATCAGACTTCTATGTTTGATATCAGACCACCCATCTGACATAACTGTTACTCCTGTTTGGGCCCAAGTCTTAATTTCTTCGATGCTTTTATCAGTGCTTTCTAACTCCTTCAAAATCCATATTCTTAAATCATATATGGTTGCAGGTTTGAACCCTCACCCAAATGCTCCAACTGAACGAATCATATTGTAATAAGCAGGTGATGTTAGAACATTAAATGGAATTGTATTTTTGTAGAATAATCTACCTATATCCTTACACACTCTTCTTCGTGCCTTATATTTTCTGGGGCCATCTTCTGTGTAACAGGAGGCTTATCCTATGATGTGTCAACCATATAATGATCCATAGGCACTCTAGCACCCCTAGATGAAATGGTCTTCATCGAAGAAGATGAATTCCTAACGCTGCGCTCACTCCCGTAGTAAGATCCAACATCAACTCTGTCCTCAAATTACTTCTGTGCAAGATGTTTTGATGTGGTAGACTTATTCATGTATGACTTT
>NW_021320064.1:154293-173734 GCF_001605985.2 Dendrobium catenatum | reverse complement strand
ATGATGTGTCAACCATATAATGATCCATAGGCACTCTAGCACCCCTAGATGAAATGGTCTTCATCGAAGAAGATAAATTCCTAACGCTGCACTCACTCCCGTAGTAAGATCCAACATCAACTCTGTCCTCAAATTACTTCTGTTCAAGATGTTTTAACGTGATAGACTTATTCAGGTATGACTTTATCTCATCCCTTACAGTATCTGAAACTTTGGAGCATGGAGCAACATTATTGTGAGAACCTGAAATGTGTTCCTTCATCCTAGTCACACCACATTTCACAACTTTATCATAGCAATTGCATTTTAGATAGACATGTTCTCCTACATCCACCTGAGTGCTATGTTTCTATGCTGGATCTTTTCTATAACCTGATGCAGCTTTCTCATTATTTCTGACCATCCGGATTGAGAAAATTAGGAAGTAAACGAGTTCTTTCTAATCTTTTCTATGACCTGATGCAGGTCGGAGGAGATAGCAGCCTCAGACAGAAGCGGCCGCCAGTCAGACGGAGAAGACAGCAGCCCAACTCGCAGTAGAAGAAACCTCCAAGCAAAAGGCAAAGAGAGCAGCTCCCGTTTAGGGTTTAGTATGCGTACTAGATGTGTTCAGTATTATATAATATCGAACCGTCGATAAAGCAGAACAATGTGTACACTATGCGTATATTTTGCGTATGCTCTGCATATATAAGATGTATTATATGTGTATTTTGTAAAACTTCTTCTAAAGTATTTGTAAATTAGCAGTTGGAGCAGTTGAAACTTAATGTATTATTTTGTATTAATAGTTAATAAAAGATATGATTTTCTGGGTTTAGTATGCGTATTGGATGTGTTCAGTATTATATTATGTGTAATCTATACGTATACTGTGCATAATATCTGGGTATACGATGCGTTCTCCATGCGTATGCTGTGCATACTCTCTGCATAAACATTGCGTATTTTGAAAAATAAAAATCATTAAAAATTCTTTTTCATTTAAAGAATGTTTATGTACAAAATAAAAAACACAATGAACAAATTTAAATAACATTTATAACAAATACAATTGTATAAGAGAACCTATGTACATTACTACATTTTATTAAAAAAATTCAACCAAAATAATTACAAGAGAACCTTCCTTTGATTTTTAGACATAATTTTCAAACAGAAGTAATGCAGCCTTTGACAGAAGGAAAGATTTTTTACTTCAGAAATAAGTCTAAGGCTAATGATAGTTTGTGATTCATTTGAGAATAAGGATTACCTAATTTTTTAATTATTACGATTGAGAAATCTACTTAGTTATCCTCATTCTCAAAAGAATCACAAACTATCAGCAGCCTTAGACTTACTTTCTGAAGTAAAAAATCTTACCTTCTATCATGGCTGCATTACTTATATTTAAAAATCATGAGTTGTCCTAAGCCAAGCATTCCTGTATTATATAGTGGAAATATGAATGTTGAGCAATAGTAAGTAATAAAGGTTCATAAAAAATCAACCAACCCTCTTACCCTCCCAACCATATCTGTCACCCGTCAGTCCCCAGCTAACGAAAATTATTATTCATGTAATTATGTCACGGCCCCTCAGTCCATACAAATTTATCTACTAAAATATTTAATATAAATTTATAATAATATGTGCGTGTATTATGCGTACTCTATGCGTCTTTTATGCGTACTGTGTGCGTGTATTATGCGTGTTCTTAAAAAACATTCAAATAATATTTATAGCACTCAAACCCTTTGTAATTGTTCAAATACATTCAATAAAACAATATTCTATTATCTCAATTAAAACATTTAATAGAAATTTATAAATACGGATATCTGCATAATATATGTGTATTATGCGTACGGTATGCATCATTTGTGCGTGCGTTATGCGTATTCTTTAAAAATATTTAAAAAAAAAAAGAAATTCAAATACTAAACCTTAAAATGGAAATTCCAAACACAAACCCTTTTAAACATCATATTCCTTATTTCTTATCCTTAAATACAATCCACTAAGACCCATAAACCCTTTGTACTTGTTCAAATACATTTAAGACTAGAAAATGAAATCATAAGAATCACATTGTGTCTAATGTGTAATAACAAATTTAAGTTCAACGTGTAAAAACATATTTCTCATCATTTTAATGTAACTAACTTAAAAACAAAAATATATATTAATTAAAACATTTAATAGAATTTGATAAATATGGATAACTGCGTAATGTGTGCGTGTATTATGCGTTACATTATGCGTCTTTTGTGCGTGCGTTATGCGTATTTTTAAAAAATATTCAAATAATATTTATAACATTAAAACCCTTTGTAGTTGTTCAAATACATTCAATAAAATAATGTTATAATATCTTAATTAAAATATTTAATTGAAATTTATAAATATGGATAACTGTGTAATATATGCGTGTATTATGCATATTGTATGCATTTTTTGTGCGTGTGTTATGCGTATTCTTAAAAAACATTTAAAAAACATTTATAAAATTATTTTTTCCTTAAAACAAAAATGAAATGCAAACACTAAACTTTAAATGCAAATACCAAACACAAACCCTTTTAAACAATACGTTATGCGTAGTCTATGCCTATGGTCTGCTTACGGTATGCGTAAGTTATGCGTACTATATGCTTACGATATGCGTACGATATTCGTACGATATGCGTGATTTATGCGTATGATCATTAAATAAGTTCTTTTTTAATCAAATCAATGTAAATAATATTTATACACATAATTGAAAAATATATTTTTCAGTTTCATGAAATAAATATTTTACAGACAAGAAACGAATATTCAGAAATAAACATTTTACAGACTAAAAAATTGTTATTTTATCAATGATTTACAAAATATTTCATATACAAATTCTGCCATATACTTTGGCATGTCTTCTTTCCAACTTGTACTATCAGTCCATTCAGTGTTTCCTTCAAGACATATCATTTCCATATATTTACAGACATACATTCGGCAATCTACAGAGTTGTTCTGTTTTGGCACACCTTTAATGGTAGAAAACTTTCATTTTCTGATATCACTATTAAAAGCTCCTTTCGTGTCAGAATATAGGGCTTTAATCTGAAAAATACGTAGCAAGGATTAGTTATGTAAGAAATTTATAAAATTGAAGAGTTCATGTTAATCTAACACTTGTGATTTTTGGAACAACAAGCCTATGCTCTTTGACGCGGTGGGGCAACGAGCCATAAAATTTTCATATTTGTTCTTTCAGCAAACCAACAAGAAGGGTCCAGTGCGAGGATTCAATGATTGGCTGTAATAAAATGTTTTTTAAAGAAACAGAAAGTTCGGTTATATGGTCAATTTACAATCTGGACAATTTTTTCCCTTCCTTTGTTATTCTGCAAGTGTAAGTAGTAAATGTAAGAAATGGAAAATAAATATTAAAAGTTAAAACTAGTGTTAAACTGATTAATTAAATACTAAGTTACTAACCCAATAGACTGGCGAGATGTATAGAAATTTATAGTACTTGTCAGGCATAAGGTTACACTTCTCATTTAACAAAAGGACAAAAATATTTACATGTTCATTGCCTAAATAATTGTCGCTTAATAACTCGT
Organism: Dendrobium catenatum; assembly: GCF_001605985.2. Lineage (NCBI taxonomy): Eukaryota > Viridiplantae > Streptophyta > Magnoliopsida > Asparagales > Orchidaceae > Dendrobium > Dendrobium catenatum. The sequence continues at coordinate 170,141 of NW_021320064.1, read as the reverse complement.
CAATGTCAGCTCTAGAATTAAGAAGGTTATCAACAAACAAGACGCTATCGTCTCTGAGAAAAAACATAAAATATGCATTTCATACGCATACCATACGCGTACCATACGCATAACATATGCATATAATACGCATAACATACGCATAACTCACGCATACCATACGCATAGAAATATGATTTCATAACAGTTGCAGTTTTTACCTTTGATTGAACTTCTTCAAACATTCATACATAAAAATAGGGGTGTCAATTACGGGTCACGGGTCGGGTTCGGGTCAAACCCGAAACTGACCTGGTACTATTCGGGTCAACCCGAACCCGACCCGTTTCTATAAACGGGTCGGTTTTCTAGACCCGAACCCGACCCGACCCAAATGACCCGATTCGGACAAAAAACTGCTAGTTTTCAGGTCCAAAATGGGTCAAACTCTGCTACGCGTGTAATCTCTACACCTACCAGTCACCGCATAACATACGCATATAGTACGCACAACATACGCATTGAGTACACACAACATATGCATAGAGTACTCGGTGCTTAAAATTTAGTTATGGTTTATGTTTCAAATTTCAACATAAATTCATAAATCATAAATACAGAGAAAACATGATGACATCAAAGTATCAAACATTTAAAAAGTTTTGAGAAGCAACACATACACATAGCGTAAGCATAAAATACAAATAACTTTAAAATCTTGAACACCTACGCATAGTATAACCATAAAATACACAGAACGTAACAGAAAACATGGCAGCAAATCACCTTTCTCTTTGGAGGTGACGACATCTGAGAAGGAACTAAGTGAATGCTTGAAATTGCTCCGGAGCGAATGCTTGAAAGTTGTAATGTTTGATGGAAGTTGAAAACCGAAACGCCGCGTCTGCCATTCGACCTTTACCAGGGCTTAAATGTTGATGCCACGTTGACATCTCACTATGCGCGCCACGTCGGTTATTGAGGGTCCGAACTGAAAAAAAATATTAGGTAAATTTTTTTAGAGGCGGCACCTAAAAATTGTGAGGCGAGATGCACCTTATGGTGCGTCTCAGTAAACTTGAGGCGTAAGCCTCATAACCTGAATTTATTGTGTGGGCTTTGAGGCTTAAAGGGACCATATTGCACTGAGGCGCGCCTTTTATTGCGCAATTTTAAACCATGGTTCCAGCCACCTCAAGGGTTACCATCACTCAGAGAACAGGAGCATGCAAACCTTCTAAAGGAGGGGGTGTCACCGTAGTGTACGACCTTACTGCTACCTCTAGATTCAGAAGGATGAAATTGAGCAGCTGATTTGGGAGATGTTGGAAGCTGAGATCATCAGACCAAGTGTGAGTCCCTTCTCTAGCCTAATATTACTGGTCAAAAAGAAGGATGGGAGCTGGAGGTTTTGTGTAGATTATAAGGCGTTGAATAAGGAGACTGTGCCGGATAAATTTCTCATTCCGGTGATTGACGAGCTTTTGAATGAACTGTATGGAGCAGTGATATTTTCAAACTGGATTTAAAGTCGGGATACCATCAGATTCGAACGAGGGAGGAAGACATCTCAAAGATAGGTTTCCGGACACACGAGGGGCACTATGAGTTTCTAGTTATGCCTTTTGGGCTTACCAACACCTCTGTTAGTTTCCAGTCACTGATGAACAGGATGTTCGGACAGTATCTCTTGAAGTTTATGCTAGAGTTTTTTGATGACATCTTGGTGTACAACATAATTGGGGAGCATCTTAAGCACTTGAAGTTGGTATTGGGAGTTCTACAGGAGCATCAGCTGAGGGCCAACCTGAAGAAGTGCTGCTTTGCCCAAACCAGTGTGGAGTAATTGGGCCATATCGTGTCCAAGGAAGGGGTGGCAGTCGATCAGTCAAAGGTGGAGGCTATGTTGAGATGGCCCTTACCTAGGAATATGAAGGAGTTGAGAGGATTCTTAGGGATGACAGGGTAATACAAGAGATTCGTAAAAGGGTACAATACTATAGCGTGGCCACTGATAGAGCAGCTAAAGAAAGATGGATTCTTTTGGGGAGAGGCAACTACAACAACATTTGAGAAACTGAAGAAGGCTATGACCACGGTAGCGGTATTAACTCTACCAAACTTCACTCGGGCCTTTATAGCGGATACAGATGCTTCAGGATATGAATTGGGGGCATTACTCATGCAGGAGGGACAACCCGTTTCCTACTTCAGCTAGGTGTTGGCAACCAAAGCAAGGCTGAAATCAGTACTTTTTGGAGGGAGTTGTTCATATTACAGGGGACAGTTATGAAGATGAGCGCCGCTTACCACCCACAGACAGATGGCCAAATGGAAGTGGTTAATAGGAGCTTGGAGACCTACTTGAGATGCTTTGTGTTAGAGACACCCAAGCTGTGGGCCAAGTGGCTATCATGGGCGGAGTATTGGTACAACATATCTTTTCACTAGGCTTCACAGATGACTACATTCAAGGTGTTGTATGGAAGGGACCCTCCATGCTTTGTGCACTTTGGGAGTAGCAGTACTCCAGTTTCTTTAGTGGAGGAGTACTTGGGGGAGAGAGATCGAGTGTTAGAGGAATTGAAGAAATCTTTACTGAGAGCTCAATAGATTATGAAGAAACAAGCTGATGGGCATAGGAAGGACATCCAGTTTGAAGTGGGAGAGAGGGTGTTCTTAAAGCTCCGACCATACCGGCAGAAGATAGTTGCCAACAGGACAAATGAGAAGCTCGCTCCAAGATATTTTGGACCTTATGTAATTTTGAAAAAAATTGGAGCAGTAGCATATCAGTTGAAACTACCACCCACGGTGACTATTCATCTGGTTTTCCATGTCGCAGCTCCTCAGCCATTTTTGGAGGGAGTTGTTCAGATTACAGTGGACATTTCTGAAGAGGAGCGTTGCTTACCACCCACTGACAGATGGCCAAACGGAAGTGTTTAACAGGAGCTTGGAGACCTACTTGAGATGCTTTGCATCGGAGATACCCAAGCTATGGGCCAAGTGGCTATCATGGGTGGAGTACTAGTACAGCACCTCTTTTCACTAGGCTTCACAGATGACTCCATTCAAGGTATTGTACGGAAGGGACCCTCCATACTTTGTGCACTCTGGGAGTTGCAGTACTCCAGTTTCTTTAGTGGAGTACTTGGGGGAGAGAGATCGAGTGTTAGAGGAATTGAAGATACATCTACTGAGAGCTCAACAGATTATGAAGAAATAAGCTGATGGGCATAGGAAGGACATCCAGTTTGAAGTGGGAGAGGGTGTTCTTAAAGCTCCGATCATACCGACAGAAGACAGTTGCCAACAGGACAAATGAGAAGCTCGCTCCAAGATTTTTTGGGCCTTATGTAATATTGAAAAAAATTGGAGCGGTAGCATATCGGCTGAAACTACCACCCACGATGACTATTCATCTGGTTTTCCATGTGTCGCAGCTGAGAAGAGCCATTGGAGATTATACAACCAGCTCGGAGTTATCGCTAACGCTTACTGAGGATTTGAAGGTGATTCTGGAACCCTTAGAATTAATGGGGGTCGCCAGAAAGAAGATGGAGCTAAAGAAGTACTAATCCAGTGGAAGAATCTACCTGACTATGATGCCACGTGGGAACTATATAAGAGGGTGAAACAGCAGTTTCCTAGTTTTCACCTTGAGGACAAGTTAATTCTTTGGCAGGGCGGTATTGATAAGCCGGTTCATCCTGAACCGGCCCAGCGGTTGGCTCACTTGTACATGAGGCGGAACGGGTCCGCCTCCTTTAGTGCATGCCGCCGACATATGTGAGCCCCACTTGGAGCAAAATTGGGGGAGAAGGTTTGGGCGGCTAGGATGAGAGGGAAAATTTTAATGAGGGAAGTTTGAATTAGGAAATTAATTGTATTAATAGGATGGTTTGTTTTAGGGTTAGGGTTATGCATGATTTGAGTTTCTCTTGGAGTACCTTGGCGTTTTGGCTCTAGATTGCTTTGTCTAGAGATTGAGAGAGAACGATCCTCCTTTCGAATTGAGGATCACTTGTGTCTTGCTTCGTGTTTGTTTGGCTTTGATTTCCTTGTTGCAATAGAAAGTTTTGTGGCTGATTTTGGTCCAGATTTTACGTTATTATCGCTGTTTTCCCCAATTAGTGATAGGTTTGCTTGCAAACTCAAGTATTTCCTATCAATTTAACATCAAATATTTCATGAATCTATATTTCGTGAAAAATTGTTGTTTGTATTAGTGTAATTTCTGCTTTACCTTTTATAACAATTGTTCTGCCAATTACATATAAATGTCCTAATGTTTTACTATTTGAAAACTTTATATGAGTTATCTTTATTTTTATATTGTATGCAAATTGAAATCATATGATTTCATGCCATTTAAATGTAATTGAAATGGTAACATGTCAATTTTTAGAATCCATCTGATTAGGAATTAACTCTGGATATACTGACCCGATTTTTTCCTATGAAACCCTTACCTTTTGCCACTTATAGGAATGAAAATAGATTGGAATGCTTCAGATATCAAATAACCCTATCTATTTTATTAATCAAAGATCATAAGGATACTACGTTTCCATGTGGATTTGATGTGAATTAGTTGTACTTGGAGAACATGTGATTCATTTTGAACCCTATGGGGTTTATGGTCATTGCCATTCACCAAAAATATGAACTAAAATTCTTGTATTTATTTGTTCAGTTCTGGTGTTTCGCTTTTATTTTATAATTTTGAAGTTTTTTTTTTTCCATGGATAAATTCATTCAGTTTTGGTAGGTGAAATGCTATTTACTTGCTATTTTATTTAGGCTGTGATGAAGTCTCATCCACACCCAGAGAGACCTGATCGCCTTAAAGCCATTGCTGCCAGTCTTGCTGCGGCAGGTATTATGTTTAATTTCTCTGTTTACAAAAATTGATTTTGTTTGTCATGCTTTGTTTCTATAAGTTTTATGCAGGTCATGTGTTTATGTTCCTCTAGCTGTAGCTTCGCCTTTATTATTAATAAATGCTGTTTCTAACTAGTTGAATTAAATCGACACTTACAAATTTTCTTTGAGCAGAAATTGGCTCTCTCCTGCATGATATTTACTTTTTGGCATGGCGTTTTCTTACTGCTTTGCATTCTTATTTTTTACAAAGCACGTATTGCATTACTTAATCCATGGATTTATATCCTTGTTGATGAGGTAAAGCATAGAAACTTCTGTGTAAAATATTTAGAGGATCCAGCTGAGCTTAAATTCTTGCTCATAATTATTTATTTTAAACCATTGTTACTGCCAATTTGTATTTTTATGGTCCTAAAGGTTCTTGTGAATAAAAGTACGTTTTTGTTGATGCTTGCAGGAATATTTCCTGGAAAATGCACGCTAATACCTGCCAGAGAAATCCAACTAGAAGAGCTCCAGAAGGTAAAGTGCTTAAGGTTCAATTTCTTTTTTGATAGTTTAATTTCAGTTTTGGACCTTCATGGCTTAAAGAGGTCAATTATTTGTTGTCAAGATTTTGAGTCATTGGTGAAATTGTTTTTGCCTGGGTTCTTTAATGACCATGACTAGGGTTCTTTGCTGTATGTTTCCTATTCCTTGATTTTTGGATTCCATTTGTTAGAATGAACAAGTTTATTCAGATTTTGTCTTTGACTGCAGGTACACTCATCAGATCATATTGAAGCTGTCCAACAATCAAGCTGCTTGCTTTCAAGGTACTCTGGAAGTATATTTGCGTTCCAATTTGACACCGAACTGCAAAGTTTTCAAGATTAATCCTATGTAATGACTTAAAGAAAGAATTTAGTGCAACCCAATCCACAGGAAAAGAAAAGCCTACTAGAAAGCAAACACAACTTATGGTGATAACTATACACACAAGCCCAAATGCTTATAAAACCAATTGAAATAAAGGTTTTGAACATCTCCAAGTATAGCTTTCAGGTTTTCTCCAGTCAACTCCTTCCTATATTTACTGGAATTGCTCCTAGTACCTTGCTACTCATGTCCTAATACCTCTACACCTCTTGACGAGTTTTCCAGCCTAATTTATGGCTGGTGGCCCTCCGACCAGTTGAGAAAAACGGGACCAAGAGTTGCTGGATCATTTTGCAGCCAACCTGCATGCAAATAAGGTTTCAAGGACAATTAATCTAATGATTGGATAATAGCGAACTGGTTTTTTTTAGAAGATACGCTTGAATCAAGAAGTCAACATCATTGTTTCCCCAACTCAATGGCTGCTGTTCTATATTCAAGAAGCATTGATAACCAGCAACCTTATTTGAAATGTTTCTTGATGTAAGCAATTAGCTGGAGATGTGAAGGTGGACTAGAATTCCTTGCATCCTTGCGCAGATCAATCTCACGACCCTAACTGACAGCTTCCTATACTGATTCATGACTGGAATTTTCTAGAAAATGCAGAATTTGTGTTTCCTCCAAGCATGGCTGGAATTCAGCCTAATAGCAGGCTGAAACCCTTTTTTCCTTCCCAGAACCAATGGCAATTGCTCCAATCTAGCACAATGCTGCTGAAGTAGGGGAGGAACTTCTACGAGGAAGGGAAAGGAGGTCTTGGTACTCAATCTTAGCGAAATCTTGGACTCCTCTATGATTCCTCACTCCTCACCTCCCCTCAAACTACGGATTCCATCATATTTTCAGAAAAACCTAAAACTCAATCTTAAAACAAAAAAAAAAGAAATAAAAAATTTATCCTCAAAAGAAAAAGAGAAATTTATAAACATCCATAAGGCAAAAAAGTCAATAAATTACTATACTACCCATATATTTATAAAAAAGAAAAAATAAGGACATAAAACATAATAAAAATCGAAGGAAAAAAAAAGCACTTAACTAGCGAAGAAGATTTAAAAGCTAATCAAACATAAAACCCTATCTCAGCTGCTTTAACTTGATATGCAGTCAACCTGGTGGAGTACAAGTTTTATGATTCCTTAAGTTTTTCTACTATTTATTTCCCGGTCTATTTCACATCAATGAAAACTAAATATTCTTCCTAGTTCTTTTGATTTTTTCAATTTTCTATTCCCTCTTTAATATCCTCTGGTTTATAAGGTATGATTTGAATTTCCTTGTATTTTACTAATTTTGTTGTAGCATGGTTGGTTCTTAAGAAATAGGGATTGTTTCGAGTTATTCCGAAATTTGTTTAACATTGGTTCGTTAAACATTTTTGTATCTGGTTTATGACTGAATTAACAGGGTGATTGGTGTCAAAATGTTCAATTTCATCTGATACCTTTTCAAAACCTGATTTTAGATCAATTTCTAGAGGAATATTTTACTGTCAAGAAAATTTATTGTGCCTTGAATTTAATTTGTAAAAAGATGATGCTATCAAGAATTTATGTGCTTTTTATTTTATTTGAACAATAGTATATTTTGTTTTCTATTTTCTTTTCTTTTCTTTTTTAGCTATCCAATGATGGGAAAGCATCCAATGATCATGGTAGGTAGTGCATATGACTTGGTAGACTTTTGGTTTGCTGGCTCGATTGGTCCCTAGCTGTTGGTGGTTCACGGGTTGGCTGTTTTGGAGCATTCAGTTTTGAGCTTGTTCTCTAAGTTGCTTGAGCTGAAGTTTTGTAGCTCTTTAATTCTCAAAAGGTACCTCATTATGAAGTTTACTTTTGGAGTGGCCTTGTCCCTTCCCCTTCCCCTTTCTTCTTGTCTCTTTAATTTAACCTACAAATTCGATTTATGTGAGGAACTCGCTCTGACGGTTGTCTGAGGATAGCGTTTTTTTTATTTCTTTAAAATCTCCTAGCATCTTTTGTTGTGTTTTTCTAGTTTTGGGTCGTTAGCGTTTATTTAATACAATTTGTTTTAAGTTCTACTCATTGTGTCAGATTTCTTCTTGTGTGTCTATTGTGCTCAAGAAATATAGGGTCCCGTATCTTTCTTGTCTACATCAAAAGATAAATTTAGAGTTATGAAAGAGACAATTATAACAATGACATAGTATATTAGAACAAGCAACATAGAAAGATTCATTTATAAATTATTATATATTTTATATTACCATCATTAATTTTATCCCAACTATTTGGTGTTGTTATTATGAATACTCTTTTTTTATTTGTTCATGTTAAGTGTTGCTTGAAGTGTTAAATCATGGTTGCAAATGAATAGAACCAAGCTGAGCAGGTGCTTGTTTATTACCAGATTGTTTGTGCTTTGTTCGAGCCTTATTTGAGCTTTTTTATTTGCGTTCAAATTTGGTTCGTGTGGAATCATAGACATTTGAGCTTGGTTTAGCTCAATTATTATTAGGTTCGTATTGTGCTTATCGAGCTTTAAACGAGCAACTCATTTAAAATAAGATATTAATAAGCTCAATAACCAAATGTGTCTTATCAAGATTATTAGCAAACAAATCTATCGAACCATTTAATGAACAAACTGATTGTGCCTTACAAGCCCATAAACAAGCAAACCTAACGAGTAGTTGGTCGAGTTTAGATTATCAAACCTAACGAGTAGTTTCTAAATCAACACTCAAATTAAGCATTCCCATCAAACATACATAAATACCTTATGCTTATAAATAAAATCAATCTAACAAGAAAACACAACACAAGCAAAAACTTTTGTACCTTAGATAAATTAAAATTAATTTATTAAAGTAAATTACTTGTATCATATTGGGGTTTGCAAAATAATCTAGAATCCCTATTTGAATAGTTAGACATAATTGGGAAAACGAAATAATTAGCACACAATCCATTATCCGCCCTAAGAAACAAAGGAACTTTTATTCGGTCCAGTGAACGTACGCTCCTCTACATTCGGCCACCAATGTTTTAGCGCCACGTAGCATGAAGAAAAGTCGCCGACCCGACCCGCTGTTTTTTGGGTTCTCGCACATGCGTTATTTTAAATCCTTACAAGCCGAACAGCATCCGAATTACCTTTTGCATATATTTCAAATATTTATCAATACTATAGATTTTCATTTGGATATACTAGAATCAAAGACGAATCGACTTCCTGTAACTATTCATTTCCTTCGTAGTTCGCAAGCAAATCCCGTGATTTTGAGGCAAAGCTCCAGTCGAAAACCTCCACAGATATAATGCCTGAGGTTAGAAATTATTGCCGAAGAACTTTCCTTCTTGTTATATAGTTCATCTTGTTTAAAAATTAAAAAAAAACGTATGTTTAGGGTTAGGGTTAAGTTAGTATCGTTCTGTTCTAGTATAAAAAACTGAATGCACACTGTCAGGACGTTTTGAAATCTTGGTAATTTCGTAGTTTGCCGTAATACTCGGTACTAATCGGTATTCGGTACTGATCGATGTTCCTCGGTATTGCTCGGTACACGTCGGTACAGGGTATTTATCAGAGAAAATGCTCGGTATTTAAAAATAATATCTGAGTATTTCATTATAATATAATATTCTTTGCTGCTCGGTATTGGTTGGTAATGCATCTCAGTACAACTCGGTACAAACCGGTAAACCTCGGTACAACCCTTTCTTTAGGAGTAAATCTCGGTATTTACACTAAATATTTGATTATTTTATATATAATATAATGTTATATGCTGATTGGTACTCGGTATAACTAGGTACAGTCGGTACAACTCGGTATAATTCGGTACAACTTTTTTTTGAGAACTAATACTCGGTATTTACAATAAATATATGAGTATTTTATATATAATATATTGTTATATGCTGATTGTTAGTGCTCGGTACAAGCAGGTATACTCGGTACACCTCGGTACAACGCTTTTTTTTTGTTTTTAATACTCGGTATTGGTCGATATTATGATAATACAGCATATATCTGATCGAACATCTATTTTATTATACAGGGATATTGCCTTAAGATTCATTTTAGATGTCAAACTTCAAGTTTTAGAGAAGTTTGTAATGAGATAGTTCTGAAATTTGGGGAGTCGTTTGTTACAAGCCTACGGGAGCTACATATTAATCAGTTCCTATACATGCCTCTATTCCCTCAGAATGTCCCAATTGTTTATATGTTATTGTCGACGTGGGACATACATTCTGAAAGTTTTGTTATTAAAAGTCATACGTTAGCTTTCACATCTGATGAAATAGCTTTGATTATTGGCTTACCGAACAGAGGAATTAAGTTTGAACCAAGGACTGCTACAACGGGCCTCCACTATCAGATGAAGGGAAAGGAAATTCCTCATGTTCAGATGGGCTCACAACCTCTTCCATCCCTTTAAAATCTACTTCTTTGGTTATTTCCTCAACAATTTTATCAACAGATTTGGATACTTCGTCCAAATTGTTATTGTTAGATTCAGTTCTTGAAGATGAGGGAACCGGAGTTCCAATTCGCTCTGACTTGAAATAGGCAGGAAAATGATGACTCATGATTTTATATATACCACAAAATTTTTTATTATTCTCATCTTTTAAGTCGAATACTTGTTGTTCCAATACTGCTACCCGTCTTTCAAGTATAGTATTTGACAGTTCGATTGATCCCATTTTTTTGACTATATAGTGCTGCTGCATAATAAATTTATATATGGATTGATTTAGAATATTTAAGTTCGTTTCTTCAGGAATAGAATGATCTACATCAGGTTTTGGGGTAAATTCTATTGGGCTTGGATGTTTGATTGGAGAATCATTCTGGATTGGTGGTTGGATAGTAAATTCAGTGTGGATTGGCGGTTGGATAGGAGAGTCAGTGGGGCTTGGCGGTTGGATTGGAGAATCAGTGTGGATTGGCGTTTGGATTGGAGAATCATTCTGGATTGCTTGTTGAATAGTAGATTCAGTGTGGATTGGAGGTAGGATAGGATATTCAGTGAGGCATGGCGGTTGGATTGTTGAATCAGTGGGGCTTGGCATTCTACTTGGCCTGTCTGGAGTTGGAATTTTTTGTGGAGATGGAGTTGGCGCTTTAGAAGATATATGTGGGGTTGTGAGTGGACTAAGTACAATTTGCAGATGCTCTCCTGTATGATATGTGGAAGAACTCTCAATTAAATTCTTCTCAGCATCTGTAATCCCTTGTAAATATATAAATATCTGGAACAAATGTTTTATAAAACATCAAAAATATATAAGTACAGAATAAAGCTAAATGACTAAACATATGTTTAGTACCTCAGAATCATGAAGGTTATTTAATAAATTATTAACATCTTTATCTCCATAATTAAATTTTCCATCCCAACGAATAAGACGGGATCGAGCCAAATCATCCACTACCGGGTGGAACTTTGTATACTCAAAGAACCATATCTATACAAAAAAAAATCAACAAAATAATTCAATGTAAAAATGATTAAAAAAACTATATAATAGTTAAGTAAATAAAACAATTTCATATGTTTAAGAAATACTCACAATTATAATCATAACAAATGCATGACATATCTTAGAGATTGACCTTTTTGATCGTTTTTTTGCTATTGTATTAAATTCAGTCACGAGGAAATCCCTAATGGATTAGGGCCAATTGTACGTTCCAAAGTTTTCGACATTCTTCGCAACGTCCAATATTGTAAATTGTACTCGAAAGTTGGCCATTGGAAAGAATATGTTGGACAATAAGTAAACAATGAATTATTTCCTTACATTCTCGACTGGAGTTGACACATCCAATTTCAGAATATCATGCCTTATGTCATTTGCTGTTTTTCCGCCCGTTGTAGTAGTCCCTGATTCAAACTTAATTCCTCTGTTCGGTAAGCCAATAATCAAAGTTATTTCATCAGATGTGAAAGCTAACGTCTGGCTTTTAATAACAAAACTTCAGAATGTATGTCCCACGTCGACAATAACATATAAACAATTGGAACATTCTGAGGGAATCAAGGCATGTATAGGAACTGGTTAATATGTAGCTCCCGTACTCTTGTAACAAAGGGATCCCCAAATTTCAGAACTATCTCATTACAAACTTCTCTAAAACTTGAAGTTCGACATCTAAAATGAATCTTAGGGCAATATCCCTGCATAATAAAGTAGATGTTCAATCAGATATACGCTGTATTATCATAATACCGACCAATACCGAGTATTAAAAACAAAAAAAAAGTGTTGTACCGAGGTGTACCGAGTATACCTACTTGTACCGAGGACTAATAATCAGCATATAACAATATATTATATATAAAATACTCATATATTTACTGTAAATACCGAGTATTAGTTCTCAAAAAAAAGTTGTACCGAATTTTACCGAGTTGTACTAACTGTACCTAGTTATACCGAGGAGTACCAATCAGCTTATAACATTATATTATATATAAAATAATTAAATATTTAGTATAAATATCAAGATTTATTGCTAAAAAAAGGGTTGTACCGAGGTTTACTGGTTTGTACCGAGATGCACTGATCATCACCGAACATTACCAACCAATACCGAGCAGCAAAGAATATTATATTATAATGAAATACTCATATATTGTTTTTAAATACCGAGCATTTTCTCTGATAAATACCCTATACCGACGTGTACCGAGCAGTACCAAGGAACATCGATCAGCACCGAATACCGATTAGTACCGAGTATTACGGCAAACTACGAAAATATCGAGATTTCAAAACGTCCTGACAGTGTGCATTCAATTTTTTATACGAGAACAGAACGATACTAACTTAACCCTAACCCTAAACATATGTTTTTTTTAATTTTTAAACGAGATGAACTATATAACAAGAAGGAAAGTTCTTCAGCAATAATTTCTAACCTCAGCCATTATATCTGTGGAGGTTTTCGACCGGAGCTTTGCTTCAAAATCACGGGATTTGCTTGCGAACTATGAAGGAAATGAATAGTTATAGGAAGTCGATTCGCCTTTGATTCTAGTATATCCAAATGAAAATCTACAGTGTTGATAAATATTTGAAATATATCCAAAAGATAATTCGGATGTTGTTCGGCTTGTCAAGGATTTAAAAAAACGCACGTGCGAGAACCCAAAAAACAGCGGGTCGGGTCGGGTCGGCAACTTTTCTTCATGCTACGTGGCGCTAAAACATTGGTGGCCGAACATAGAGGAGCGTACGTTCATTGGACCGAATAAAAGTTCCAGAACTTGACCAACAATTCAAAAACTATCATGCGGAAAAATATTTACATATTACAACATCAATTTGAAGAATGGAATACTAACTTGCAACTAGTGGAATTCATAAATACAAGAATACGGATCATCAAGTATTTTTTCAATTGAAAATAAAACATGTATATGCCATGAAATTTTACAATGGTAAGGTAATAAAATAGAGAATTGTTTAAACAGAAATTTTGATCTTAGAAGGCCAGACACAACAAGCCACAGCCAAAAACTTTTAGAAGTAGACATAAATGGACAGTAAAAAGTATTTCAAGGCATATTAAGCAAAGTTTGTACTTTCATCAGCAATTTAGAACAATGTTGGATGATGGGTTATAAATTTTTTTCTAACTCTGAATTCAGTCTTTACTGCTTCACCTTCTTTGCCTAGGCCTTAAAACTAGATATAGTGGTTAAATAAGAACTTTACTTGACAATACCATTTTAAGTGCCTGTCTTATAAGATTTTGTTCCTTTGGGGTAAATAAATAAACAAATAAAATTTATACCCTTTTAGTTATGGATTCATTATTTCCACCTTATTTGGCGTTTCTTCAATTAGAAGTTAAGAAAGTCACAAGCATATAACTAGTGTAACTTAAAGCCAGATAAACATCACAAGCATATAAATATTGCAGTGTCACAAGCATAATAAGGTTAGTATAAATATTTAAAAATTACAAATTCAGATTAACATTAAAAATATTTGATAAGCATAAGTCAAACTAGCGAGATCTCCTTTGTTTTCACCTTTCTCTGCAAAATATAATACAATAAATGAGAAATTAGCACTTCTATAGAAAACTTTCAAGTAGATAAAATGAAATACATATATTTGTTTTTCTCTTTATCCTATAGAAATTATGATGCCAATCACTTCCACAAAGTAGATATTGCATTTTATCTGACCCACATATTATTTGTAATGATCAATCACTCTACCATCTGCACTAAATGTGGCATCTAAGGATACGTTTTTTGTGGGAATATAAAGAATATTGCAATTTATCCTCGATGGAGTACGATATTTCAAACAATTTATCCTGGATGAAGGCGTGTTGTATCGGATACGTGTCGGACACGGATACACGTCCGATACGACTTCGATACGTGTCGGATACGTCAAAGCCGTATCCAATTAAAATACTGTTTAATTTCAAAAGGACACGCGTATCAGATACCCGTGTTCATTGAAAGACGAAAAAAATCTGAAAAAGACATGTCATATTTATTTCCGTGGCTGCGTGCAAGGTTATCTCATTTCCGAACCCGCGAGCCATTTACATTGGTGTTTTTTTTTCAAACAAATAATAATCTTATTCCATGAAAATAAAAGGAGTACAACAAGGGATAACCCAGAACAAAGCCCGGAAATATAAACTGGATACAGAAGAAGATAATAATGGGAAGCTCCAACAAGAAGAAAGTGGGGACAAAAAGCCAGCGGGCTCAGTAAAGGCAAAGACTACCAATCACTCCGAATCCATACACGAACCATCTAGAGGAGTGAGTGAGCAATAATCCACAAAAAAAATCAACTAACCGTCAGCATCGCTCAGAAGAACCACCACCAAAGGTTTCCAACTAGCCATAGATTCCGAGTGATGACCCCGAGCCACATCATAGCCCAATCAACACAGAAAATCCTCAGGGCCAAAAAAGAAATCATCCATAAAAAGCTACAAAGCCAACCGAGGATAGCACAACCAAAAAAAGCTATTGTTTTGATTTCCGCTTCCGACGTTTACCCACCCAAAAATGATCATCTCGAATAATATCATGATTACCCGCATCCACTTCTTCAACCACAGAAGAAGATGAGCAATCAAGTCAATCAGCTTGCCATCTAACACTGTCCCCTGGTCTATCACCCACATGGGCAGTTAAATCATTAGTAGAAATTAAATTGATTGGGACCTCTACAAGCTAGCCATAGACCTGAATAGTAGGAGAAGAAATGATGTAAGCACAAGTATAAGAAAACTGAAACAAAGAGAACAATGGATAAAACTCAAACCAGACTCTATTAAAATAGTAGTAATCAACTAAAACACTCAAAATCCAACAAGAAAGCACGAAGATATTTTTAAGAAAGAAATAAAATTAAAACAACGCTATCTTCAGACAACCGTTAGAGCCGGTTCCTCACATGCATCGAATTGTAGGTTAAATAAGATAAGTGCATAGGGCTAGCAAACCGATGGTTCACCACTGCAAGGTCGTCCAATTCTTCCAACAGATGCTTCCAAGTCAACTAACAATCACTACCAAAGCTCAAGAAAAAGGATACAGATGGAGTGGCACTTGCGGAGAGACGAAAGAGGTTAGAAGCCCAGACGAAGGGTGGAAAGAGCTCGCTACATTTCCGGAGGGGATGAGAAAGAAGAATGGAATAAGCTCGCAAGCTTTTCCAATAACCCGCAGGTCAATAACAAATTTGCTCAAAATAATCAACTCCTTTTCTTCACAAAAACATCTCATATTTATAGGCATGATAGGAGAATACTAACAGACACTTTAATCAACCATTAAAAAAGCGGATGAGGCGTTCGCATTGAGTCGCGCCTCAAGTCGAGGCGGAAGTCATGCGTATCAGGGCTTACGCCTCGAACCATCCAACTAAGCCTACGATTTTTTCGCACAAGGCGTACGCATTAGAGCGTAACGCCTCGAGACAGTATGAGGCACCACCTCGAAATTTTTTCTTCGGTATATATGTAAATACGACGCAGCTGATTCGTGTTTGTGTATTCGCGTATAGGATTAGGGCTTCCTGTGAGAATTGAAAGGC
>NW_021320064.1:137271-153304 GCF_001605985.2 Dendrobium catenatum | reverse complement strand
ATTGGGTCTTGATCCTAAAGGGATGTTTTATTTTTAAGTGAGTTTATTTTAAATCTTTTTTTCCAGTAATATACTAATATTATCTTAGAACAAATCATCAAAATCACAATTGACGTAATATTTTGTTATTTTTTGACATTTTTGTCATTATTCATAATTTTAAATTGCTTTATTTTTATAATTTTTGAGGCTTACGCCTCGATCTGCCTCGAGGCTTACGCCTCGCCTCGCGTAGCCAAAACGCATCGATTCCCGATTTCGCCTTTTAAAACGTTGACTTTAATTAACTTCCACAAGAACCCAAGCATCAAGTTATGGATTTTTCCCATATCCTTTTCACGGAAAACAACCCATCTCAGGAACCGAAGGAGCAGCCACAAGAACCAAAGAAACCACACGGAACCGAGGCATCAAAAGCCACGGGAAAACTCCCAGCTCGGAAAACCATCAGCCATCATGGGAACCAAGGAGGCAATGCTCGGAAACAGTAGCCACCCGTGGAATTCAAGGCATAGAATTCAGCCAGCATTAAAACAAGCCACGGATCCCCAAGAGACAAGAATAAAGGGGAAGGAGAAGGGACAAGTCCACTCCAAAAATTGAATCCAACTTTATGAGCTTACCTTTAGAACATTAATGAGCTTCTAAACATCAGCTCAAGCAACTAAGAGAATGAGCTCAACTCCAACCATCATCATATGCCCCAAAACAGCCAACCCGTGAACCAGCAGCAGCCAAAGGACCAATCGAGCCAGCAAACCAAAGGTCTACCAAGCCCCATGCACAACCTACCATGTTCATTGGATGCTTTTCCATCATTAGATAGCTAAAAAAAGAAAAGAACATAAAACATACTATTGTTTAAATAAAAATAAAATTACATAAATATTTGATAGCATCAAGAAACAATAGGAACCACTTCACAAGCAACCACAATCATTTTTTGGGAATTATTTGGGAAACTGGAAGTCAAATCCACTGGTGTATTAGGAGAAACAGGATGGACTGAACCATTAGACCGCTCATGCCTAACATCCCCACTAGACAGCTCATGCCCAACATCCCTATTAATCTCACATAAAACATAGTTCTTCTCCTTCGAACCATCCACAAAAATAGGAGTAGAAACAACCCTAGGAGAAATACAATTACTCATAGCATTAGGTATACCCAAATTGTTAGAATTCGAAACAACAGCACAACTCATCAGATCAACCACAGCATGTGGCGAAGACAAGCCCAAAAGGCAATACCTCAAAAGAAACTGGGGGAGGCAACTTAGCTAATTGATCTGCAATGGCAACATCATCCACATCACCATTCCCAACAGTGACATCAATAGGACTACAAGCATGAGCGGCATCAGCATTATCCCTACTACATGAATCAAGCTCAATAAAAGCCTTAGAACAAGCAAAAGGTAAAGGCAAAACACCCTCCTCAACCAAAACATCATTAACCTGCCCGACAACAACATTAGGATCCGGCATTAATTACAAATTCTTGACAGCAGGAGAGTTAACCAAGGATACATCACCAGACCGAAGCACAGTAACCCCAGCGGCCTCCCCTTGATCAAAATCCTTAACAGAACAAGAGGGCTTAACAGGTACAGTAAACGGGACAACATATTTAGACTGACATTCCCCCCTAACATGATCAATAGACTGACATTGAGCACAAAAAGGGGGGAACACCTCCATTTCAACATTTTGGATATAACCGAGCTTCTCAGGACCAATCCAGACTTTGTCCGAATAATTTTTCGTGATATCAATCTCAACCAAAACTCTTGCAATAGAAGGTCTAGAGCCCAAAGAAGTGGCAGAATCGACCTTAAGCGGATGACCAAAGATCGACCCTAACGCATGAAGAATCCTTGGGTTAAAGAGATGAGGATGAAGACTGTGGAAAAAGATCCAAATAGGAATAACTGGGCATTCAACACTGATATCCAAAGAAAGAGACCATTTAGTTAATTTCATATAGCTGTTGTGAACCAGGTATGATCGATGGCTGAAAACCCGACTATAATTGAGGTCATTCGAAAGCTTAACCAAGATATGCGTAGAATCAAGCAAAGTAATCGAAAAATCAGCTATAAGCTTCAGATTGAAAAAAAATATCCTTATAGAGTTTAGACTAGGCTGCCGGGATGGAAAAAAAACTGATAAGCGCAAACTGGAAAGGAGCAGCAAGGGCCCGAATTTCTTCCTCAGAGACCCAAAAAGAGGGTAGACCGCGAAAAGACGAAAACTTAAGCTCTGGGAAACACACATTAGACGGAGAACCAGCTAAGGCTTCGGCGAAGGAACGCGAATAATTGGAACCAGACAAAAAATCAGGGTCTAACAGGCGCTTCGATGCCATTCTAGCCCCAAACGGCTAGAAAATAAAAAAGAAACAACACGAAAAGAACCAAGAATGTAAGAGAAAGGGAAAGGAAAACTTTCCTAAGTGAAACAGCGGCGGAGACCGCAGGAGGGAAGCCCCCCAGGCAAGCCCTAGAACGGCGGGAGAGTCGCCACAGAACTCCCAATGCTCTACTAACTTAGCTATTTTGAAGACATGTTAGTTCACTAGAAAATAGGATATTAGGGCATCAAATTATTTTTTATTTGTAATGCTTTTATTTTTGTTTAATGTATTAAAAAAATCATGTTATTATGGTTTGTATGTCTGCTTAAATGGAAAAAAGGAAGTTTAGCTCTCATATGTTATTTAGTAAACGTGCCACCAAATCATGCAACAACATAATTAGTGAAATCATTCCACAAAATTCTTATTAGGCAATGAGTTTTAACTCTTCCCTTGACTCAATGCTTAATTTTATTTTGATATTATAAGCTACAAGGCTACAAATGATGTTGCTTTCATTTTTTTTTGTCATTTCTAATATTATGCTTTGATTGTTTTCTTAATTTTTATGTATGATTTATAGGAATTGACGTGTCCCGTATCCGTACGTGTCGTATCCGTGTCGCCATATCCGTATCAGTGTAACATAGATTTTACCCTAACCATTTTTCTAAAATATTATCATTCTTTGTTTTACTATACTTACATTTTAGCATTCTTATTTCCTTCACTCTTAACTTATATATCAATGACTTTTTATAGCCCATCATTTGGATCCATGCATTATCACTTTCCTAATTATGATTTGATTAAATTTACTTTTAAACCTTCTTGATATCCTTATATCAAACAAAACTCTTAAGAGACTTCTCTATTTTAATTATCTTGCATTAAACTGTACAGTATAAATGTATTCCTATATGATAATAATATTTATATTTACATATAAAAATTTATATGAATAGCATATATAACTATATTATTTTTAGGATTACAAAGAATCAAATAATATCCATCTATCTTGCATTTAAATTATGTTTTTAATTTTAAAATATATTTAATGAAATAAATTTTAAATGTAATGTCTTAGTTTTTTTAACCAAAAAAGAAAACTAAAAACTAAAACTAACACCTAAACTTTTGATGCTACCAACGTTATGGGAACTGAAATTTTCACAGTAGGAATGTAATTTGATTTTCGTCTTTGCCAACATGATGTAGAAGAAACTGTGAACATAAGTTGATAATCATATTAATTGCTATTCATCAAAATACCCCAAGAAAACTATAACATAATATTTTGGCACTAACATAGGTTTGATAATCCAATTTTATACATGGTGTTATCTGGCTTTTGGGTGTACTATGGTTTTATTCCTTTATGATTTTCGTAAACGTGGTGTTTCTTTTGATTTTTAGACTAAGTGCTCTTGTTCCATTTTAAAGTTTTGAATCTTCTTATTGCTCGATGCTGATAGCACAATATTACAATAAATAATATTGCATGCATCAGTAATTTACTTACCGGCCTTTAGATATACAACTCAGTTAGGCTGACTAGTAATGAACTTTCATTTGGTTCAACACACAGCTACTTCACTCCAGATACATACGCCAACCAACACTCAGCCTTGGCTGCTAGACTAGCTGCCGGACTATGTGCAGATCTTGCTATCTTCATTATGTCTGGAAAGACTAGCAATGGTTTTGCCCTGGTAAATAACCTTTTTTTTTTTTCAATTGTTCATTGGAAAGACTATGATGTTTTCATGGTGGTTTCATAACTGATCTTACTTCTTCTTCTTCATTCCATAAGTCAGGTTAGACCTCCTGGGCATCATGCCGGTATAAGACAAGCCATGGGTTTCTGCCTTCACAATAATGCTGCTGTTGCTGCATTGGCAGCCCAGACTGCTGGAGCCAATAAAGTCTTAATTGTTGACTGGGTAAATCATTAGGGGTTTCAAGAAATATTGAAATATCATAATTACAAATTTTGCTATAGCGTGTTTGATTTAAACTTTTAACTCCCATTTTTGTGTCTTATTTAATCTTTTTTAGAGTGTATCTTAATTGTCTATTGACAGAATGACATGACATTGTTTTTGCTATCAGTTGATCATTTTATTATCTTTATGGTGATGGCAGGATGTACACCACGGCAATGGTACTCAAGAAATATTTGATGGAAACAAATCGGTGAGCTATAGTATGATAATTGACCATTTATGTTATAAGAATTATGGTTATTTTTATTTTAACTGATTTCATCTTTTAATCAAACCATGGTAGAAACCTAATTTTCTCAAATTTATGTAGAACTGAATGCTTCATTTTGGTTTGATAATATAGAACAAAATAGGAAATTCTAATTTATGTTACATTTTTTTTTTGTGATCCAAAAGAATATGTTGAAAACTTCGAATGAAATAACGGACAAAGGAAGTGCTATAATGATACCTTTTTTATGAACTAGAAAAGATGCAGAAATCTCATAAGAAAGCAACCCATTTTGCATCCTTCCAGAAGATTTGCCTCAGCAGCCTAGGAAAAAAGCCATCAATAAAGCAAATTGGTTGCTCCATATTACTGTGCCAAGAAATCAGTAAAATGGCTGCCTCTTGATTGACATGTGAAATCCTAATTACTGAAACTGTGCTTTCTGATTTTCTTACATGCAGTAGACTGAAATATCATTTCAACCTTCTTTGTCTGTAGTGCTTCATTGTATGGTTTATTCATCACTTTGGTGTGCTTTGCACTTGTACAACCTTTGCTCACCTTGGATTTCAGTCTCATTTTCTACAACAACAACAACATCATCATCAAATCTTTATCCCATTATGTGGGGTCGGCTACATGAATTATTTTTCTTCATTGTGTCCAGCTAAAAGTTAAATTCTCATTTAAATATAATAAGAAAGGTCATTTCTAATATTTTCTAACCAAGTCTTTTTAGGTCTACCTCTATTTTCTTAACACAAGTTAAATCTAATACATCTATTTTCGTAATCGGGTCATCAGAAGGCCGTTGTGGCCGTTGTTTTATGTGATATATAGTAGCAGTCTCGTTTTCTAAGAATTAAAATTTTTGCTGCTTTATTCAAACTTTTTTTTCCCCTCTTCACCTTACATATGTGATCATCGAGAGTTCTTGTTGCTCTAGCTACGTTGCACATGGCTGTAGCTAGTTTGAATGGCACTTGCCTTAGCTATTTGGAGTGTGCTTAGTGCTTATGCATGATTTTTGCATTTGCTGTTTTGTTTCTTACTTAATTCTTGTGTATGTTATCTTTTTTTAAGGTCCTGTATGTTTCTTTGCACCGACATGAGAATGGGAGATTTTATCCCGGAACGGGTGCAGCTAATGAGGTAATTTTTTTGGCCTTGAATGAAATTTTTATGTTATTAAGGAAACATTTTGTTGTTGAGACATTGAAAGGTCTACCTTGTTGACAACACAGTGCATGGAACTTTTATTTGGTTCGGTGTAAGGACGCAGAGGAAGATTCGGCCGTAGGCAAAATCAAAAAACTCGGTACACCTCAGTATAGGCGCGATTTTGCCTACGACCGAATCTTCCTCTGCATCCGGTCGGAGGACGTAATAATTCTTCACAGTGCATGACAAGTATAATAGCGAGCATCCTGAATCTGGCTAGATGAACATGGTCCCACACATGTTATTTGATTTTAGCATTCTAACCACTTTTTGTGTAATGTTTACATGTTGATAAGGCAATTATTTTTTCCCCTATCTTTTCAGTGCAAGGATCTTTGTTTAGTTCTGGTACTGCATCTCTGTTCATTTTATTTCGCTATAATATATTTTGTATGCAGCATGCTATTTGCCCTTAGTTACTCCACCCACTTAGAGGAGGAGGGGGGCATTAGGAGGTGAGGAAAGGTGTTCTTCTTTGCCCGCCCAAATTCAGGAACACAAATTTGATTGACATAACTTTGCTAAACTCAAATTCAAGCTTATCCTTTCTTTGAAATGGAAAACTTGATTATACATGTTACCTTCTTAATGGGTTTTTTTTTGCTAGGTTGACATGATCCATCTGGTTTAGAATGGTTTGTCCATTATAAATAACACGGCTCTCCCAAGAGTGATTAAACACGAAGGATATATTCTCTTTGTAAAATGAACTTGTACTCCCACCCAAGGACCGCTCTTAAGAAAACAACTAGCATACTATTTAGCCCTGAACGGTAGTTTCACCAAAATTTTTCATGATCACACGTATTGATGGTTAGTATTATTATATGTGAAGGTTATTGATGTAGAACGGAGGGGGGTAAATAAAAAATTAGAGATCTAATATTCCATCTCAGATTTCTCTTAATTAATGGATTTGAATTTGAAATTCAAACAAAAAAAGAAGGGAGGGAAGAGAGGAATTAATTCTCTCTTTAATTGGTCCCTTTAATTAGGAAGGAAATCATTAGGATAGAGGGGAGAGAGGGCCGACCAAGTGAGAGGGAAGGATGAGGTGTCTAAGTTCAATGAATGTGAATCAAGCATTAATTGGGATTGAGAATTAAATCTGAAATTAATTTCAGATTTGGAGGGATTAGAGGGGTTTCCTAAAATGGATTTATTAATCCGAAAAAGTTTTTGAAATTCAAATCTATTTGAATTCAATTTAGGAAGCTTTCCAAATTAACAATTAACTAATTTATGAAAGTAATCAAGAAGCTATTTGAATTTGAAATTCAAACATGTGAATGAGGAGCCGGCGGCTTCAAGGAGGGGAGGGGTTTAAGAGAGGGAAATTAATGCTTGCTTGAATTAGAATTGTAAATTAGGAATGATTGATTTAATTTCAACCCTATTTAAAATTTAAATGGGCATAAATTTAGGAACTTTCCTAAAATAAGGATTCTCATTTTAGGAAACAAATTCAAAATTCAAATTTATTTGAATATGAAATTAAATTGTTCCCAAAATAAGAAAGGCTCAAATTGGAAGGTTTTGAATGCAAGATTTGAATGGGTGGAGCCAAGAGAAGAGGGAGGATGTGTGGATTTCGGTGGGGAAGGGGAGGGTTGTGGGGAAGGGGACCGATGCTTAATGGAGGGGATGGGGTTACTAGCTAGGAGGTGGTGGTGGAGTTCGGTTTAAAGAGTGGGAGGATGGAAGAGGGAAGCTTGGCCGGCGGCTATGGAGGGGGTATGACCGGCAGTCAAGGGAGAAGGAGAAAATGAGTTCAAGGAAAGAAGGATAAAATTGTGAGTCCGGACACTTCCTGCGGCTGACGGGTGATACGTTGCCCTTCACCAAGGGACTTCAATCCACGATCCCGAACCCATCGTACGGCTGGTGGATACTACGATTCCATCACATAGGGATCCCACTAAAGTTCTTCCCGAAGTACAAGAGTGATGAGGACATCAGTAGGAGATTCCAGAATGTCTACCGCCAGAAGCATCGTAGATCGACGGCTACAATGAGGAGCGTATAGATTTGATATTTTATGTATTAGTTCAGATTTTCTTTATTTACATTTGAACCCTTGCTTGTGTGTTGCGTTGAGTTGTAGCCCTATGGGCATTTTAGTCATTTTTCTTTCTCTATGAGGTCTATATATTAGGTCCTTGGTCTTGTATTTGGATGATGAATGATTACTAATGAAAATTCAGCTTTCTTGTTCTTGATCTCTTTGTGAGTTCGTGAGAGGAGAAACCCTAGGAGAGGGTCACACATCACCCGTCAGCCACCGGTGAATTCCGGGACTCGCGGTTAGTACTCTTAGTATTTCCTTCTTCCTCCTTGGCTTGCACCGCCATCCACCCTCTCCAAGCCAACCCAAACCGCCCAATTACTTTTCCACCTTCCCTCCACCGGCCTTCCCCTCCCATGGATCCAAAATTGATTATCTTGCCTCTTTCCAAAAGTGGAGCATTAAGATTAGGAGGGAACTCCCATTCAAAATCTGATTTCAAATTCAAATTTTGAATTCTTTCCTAAATTGACATAATCCATATTAGGAAAGCGCTCAAATTGTGGATCTAATTAATTAAATCTCCACCCCACCCACCACTCGTCGGCCACCCACATCCACCCTCTAGCCCGCCGGCCCCTCCCCCACCAATTGAACAACTTTCACACCACCAATCCCCCCATCCCCTTACTCACCGCCGGCCACCTCACCATTGCCTTCTTGATGATGATTTTAATCATCATTAACAATTACCTTAAGTAGCCCACTTATTTCGGGAGAGAATTTAATCCAATTTGAAATTCAAATTTGGATTTCAAATACTTTCCTAAATTAGCCTTTTCAAATTAGGAAAATTTTCAATTTGAGTCTAATTTAATATTAAATTAAATTTGAATTATTTATTCTCTTCCCTAAAGTGAACCAAGGAATTAGGAAGCATTAATTCCCCTCCCAATTTCCCCCACCCTCATCCATACCGCCGGCCCCCCTTATGCCCAAACTTTGAATTCAAAATTTGAATTCTAATCCTTCCCTCCACCCTCAATTAATTCTTTTAATTGATTAGCCTCCTTTGTAATTAATTTTAAAGATGATTTAATAACCCTAATTCCCCTAACCCATATTTGAATTTGAATTTGAATTTCAAATTATTTTCCCTCCTCATTTAATTAAATATTAAATTAATTTCAGATTTAATGCTCTTTCCATAACCCTAAACCTAGACCCCACAAACCCTAATTCCCTCCATACTTGGCAGGCCCTCTTGCTTGCCCACCTTCTTGGAATTCCTCTCATCCTGTAAGCCCTCTTGCAAGAAAAGAAGTAAAGCATCTTCCCTCCGTACGTTGGTGGATCACCGGTCGTCACACATAGCCCTTCCTTCGGCTAACTTTCGTGGGATCTCTACCCCGGCTTCCTCTCCTTTGTAGTGGCATCTTCCGGATTGTAGCGATTCTTCTTCTGCTAACCTTTAAAGAATGCAAGTGAAGGAAACTTGAGGTGAATTCTCTCTTTGTTACGTGGTGGATTGTTTGTTTGTTGCACTACTTGTTTTCATTATAATTTTGATATTTTTGAAGATCTTGTCTTCTATTGTGTGGTTACTTGCTATATCAACTTAAACAATTTTAAATTCATAAAATCTTTTCAAAGTGAAACAGTAAGTTTAAGTTGCGACGCCTAATTCAATCATTATAAATTTCTTTGTGCAATTCCTATGTGGTTTCACATCAAAGAGTGCAGAAAAATTCTTTTTATTAATAATCCATTTTCTTAATACAATAACAAGGGCCTCTATATATAGGTCTCAAAATGAAAGAATATTAAAAAGACAAACATACCCCTAGGGCTTACAAAGGACAACTCCCTCAAAAAAGGATAAAAACGAAAAATGCATAAATAAAATAAAAAAATACAATTAGTAAATTAAGTTAAAGTGGAATGATCTCGGCCTTTGATCTTCGTCTCTTCCTTAGATAAGCGTTTACCGTTGGATGTCCGCATCAGTTATACTGTTGTTGGAGCTTGCAGATGAACTTCATGAAAATTTGAAAACTAGTTTTTACATTCATTAAAAATAGTAGAACAACAACAACATCATGCCTTTATCCCACTGTGGGATCGGCTACAGGAATCCTTTCTCTATTGTGTTTTGTTAAGAGTCAAATTTTTATTTAAATCTAATAAAAAAGTTATTTCTAATATTTTCTAACCAAGTCTTTTAAGATCTACCTCTACATAGGCCAAATTTAATAAATCTACTCTTATAATCGGGTCATCAGAGGCCGACGCTTTATGTTACCAAACCATCTAAGGCGACTCTTTCTAATCTTATCTGCCACTGGAGTTACTCCAACATTTTCACGTATATGCTCATTTCACATTCTATCTCTAAGAGTTAGTCACTCATCCACCTGAGCATCCCCATCTCTTCAACACTTAACTTAATTATATGCTTCTCTTTTAATGGTCAACATTTTGTGCTATAAAGCTTGCAAGTCTCAACACCATCTTATAGAATTTTCCTTGAAGTTTGAGGGGGACTTTTCTATCACACAACAGGCCCAATTTATTCCTCCACTTCAACCATCCAACTTGAATTCTATTAATCATATCCCAATCTATTTCACCGTCACTCTAGACAGTAGACCCAAGATATGTAAAAGTGTACTATTGTTAATGAATTACTCGCCCAAAGTCACAATCCCCCCATTAGATCTATTTCTACTAACATTACACCCCATGTACTAAAACGAAAACCTTTAGACTTGAAGGTTGATCTCCATAATTCAAGTTTACCTTCAACTCCCTCTTTAGTCTTATCAATAAGAAGAATATCATCAGCAAAAGCATACAATACAGTACATTCTCCTGCAAATGTCTAGTAAGAACATCCATGGATAAAGATAAAAGATATGTGCTTAAAGTTGATCCTTGATGTAATCTTACAGAAATAGGAAAATACTTGGTCCAACCTCCTTGTGTTTGAACATAAGTAAGATCTGCATTCATATCCTTGATGACTTGAGTATTGTTATTATTAACCCCTCTCTTTTCTAAAGCTCTCCATAACACTTTTGTTAAAACTTTTTCATAAGCTTTCTCTAATTCAATAAATATCAAATTTAGATTGTCCTTATTCTCCCTATACTTCTCAATCAATCCTCTCAATAAATGTATAGATTCCATAGTAAACCTACCCGACATGAATCCAAATTGATTTTACTATATCCATTCTTATAAGTGATGAGATGCTCCTCTCTTTTCTTATATAATGTGTTAGTAATTATAAAATCATAAGCTAGAGAAAAATCTAAATAATCCTACCACCTTCATTAGTCGCTCCAAACCCATAACCACCATGAATGCTTTTAAAATATTCTACCTCTCTACAAGCTTATTCATTTAAATCTCCTCAAATAAAAAGCATTTTTTCTAGAGGTATCTTTTGTATTAATTCTTCTAAGTCATTTTAAAATTTTAATTTTGAACATATATTCAAATTTACTTGAGTAGCATAAGCACTTATGATATTAATAATATTATCATCTAAAATCTCTAGTTCTATTAATTTCTCCTTCAAACTTTTATCTTTAGTCATACCTACCTCATTTCTAGTACTATTCATACTTGAATACCATAGTTTAAACCATAAACCATCAATATCCTTAGCCTTTTATGTAATCCATTTAGTTTTCTAAATGCATAAAATATTCATCTTCTTATGAATCATAATATCTATTAATTCCATTAATTTAGTTGTAAGATGACCTAATTCTATTTTCATGGATTAGCTTATTTGCCCACTTCCATTTTTGATGTGGGAACCCTTGCTTATTTAGCATTGCAAGTAGGTGTCAGTGCAGTGGCCCTTGCACACTTCTCACTATATTTAGGTCATACAGTACATCACTTCCAGGGAACACCCTAGCATTAACACAATGTATTAAAAATTCGTTTCATGATTATTCGACAAGTTTTGCGCTGGCTTTCGACTACCTAATACTTTTCTCATCCAGGACTTGGGACTTGACAACGACAATGTTATATTCATTAAAAAAATAAAATAAAATAAAATAAAATTGAAAGAAGCCAATTCATTTCAAAGTCTGTTTTTACTTTTTACATTAATTATGTTTTTTTTTTTCTTTTATAGTTTTTTAAATGTTGCTATTTTCATTTGGAGTGGCTTGCTAATGTGGGAAGCGTGCAAGTCCAATCAATTTTATGTTGAATGTTTTCACATATATTCCTTCTATATACAACTTAGCTAACGTTTGTGCATATGGTTGCTTCATGTTAGTGTCATGGTACATGTGTTTTATCTTCTGATTATATCCTTTTTTTTAGCTCGTTCTTTTCATTTGATTACTTGGAGATTCTACTTCGTTTGATGCAGGTTGGTGTTATGGATGGTAAGGGATACTCAGTTAACATACCTTGGAGCCGAGGGGGTGTTGGAGATAATGATTACATTTTTGCTTTTCAGCACATTGTCCTTCCCGTAGGTAAATTTTTTATTTTTCAACTGAATGAGGATTTTATTTCTAATCTTTGTTGTATCCTTGCATCATTAATGAAAATCCGTGCAAATACATGTGCACTACGGAATTTCAAGAAAATATGTTTAGCTAAAGAAATTGAATAGGGGCTGCAGACTTTGTGGTATTCAACAATATGGGATAGTAATTAGACACTAGCAAAATACTTGGTGAATTAATGTTGATTGTCATGTTATACTGATAAAGGATTCTATTTGAAATGCCATGAAATTTGGTTGTCAATTTAACTTTAGGAATTATTAGGATTTTTTTCTATTAAAGAAAGAAGTGCACATTTTATGGGAAAATTAGTGCCCATTACATCCATCTAGTGTTACATGTGGACTTTGGAAATTCGTGCTCTGGCCTTTCCACACCTTTTTTTTATAGGGAGAATTTTAATGAATTTAGGTTCCGGGATAAATTTTCAGAAGACAAGTTGAATCTTTAAATAAGACGCTCTCCAGAGATTTCACCCTCATTTTGTGAGGAATTGATGATCTGGTTCTGGTTTCCCATAGGTGCAAGCCCCTATGGTTAATTATCCCTTCCGATAATGAGAGAGAACTTTCGATTAAAGCTAGTCTTTGGATAGACACTAAGTACCTAACATAAGCTTTTTGCTGTGACTATAATATAGTGGAGCCATTGGGCCAAACCATCTAGTTTGATGGTCTTGGTCATGATCATTTACCATGTGCAGCTGTTGAGTCAAACCTGATCATCAAGTAATTTGTTTATGGAATCATGTATGACTCTCTCATGCTCTTTGGAAGAACTTTGCAAACATAAAATTGATGATAATTCAGAAAATTATTGTTCTCAAAGAGAAAATGATGGAGAAAAACATAACATAAAAAAAGTCAAACACCAACCAATAATGTATTCATTCATTAAGAATCATTCAAGTATATTTTAGATCATGTTTCAAGCAATAAGCTCATTCCGTAGGAGATCCATTTCAAGAAAAAACAATGCAAACTCATTCTCTTATTTCAGATTACTTCAAACAAATGAATAAGGAATGAAATCATCACAAGAAACCAAGCACAAAGTCAAGAAGTAAATTAGCAATATATCCATTCATTTCCTTAAGCAAGCTTAAATGGGTCACCCAGATTCTGAACTATTCCAATAATCATATATAGAGAAATAGAGATATCCATCGGAAGAGAAGAAAGCTTTTAAGAGGAAAAAGAAGAAGATGGTAGAGATCACATTCTTGTTGCCAATAGCGAGGAATAAAGAAGAGAAGGAGAAGATGGGGGCGATAGAGAAGAACAAGAGGTAGAAGAAGAAGAGGAAAGGGAACCAAGAAGAAGAAGAAGGAGAAAGAAGAAGATATACCTGCAGCTAAGGAAGCAGCTCGGGTCGACTAGGTAGATTGCGAGAACGGCGAGGAGGAAAGCTCGGAAGCTTCGACTGGGGTGAGGGCTCCGTCTGGGAACTAGGCTTGCTCCTGGGGGTCGCAAACAAGAAAAGGGGAAGAGAGGGAGTTCCGCCTCTGGGGTGCGAATAGCAGAGAGCGAGCAAGGGGGCTTCGGCCTCTAGTGTTGTGCAAAACACATGAAGGAAGAGAGCGAAGAAACGGGAGGGAGAAGGGCCGCATGGAGTTGGGTTTGGCTCTGGTGTTCGCGAACAGAGAGAGATCAAGAGAGGGGGAGGCTGGGACGTTGGAGTCTTGGAGTGCGAATGGGGGAACCGAGAGAAAGAGGGAGCTTATGCAAATGAGGAGTTTGAGCGGGGATCCCTGGGCTTGAATAGAACCTCTCTGAAGACTCCTGCTACTCCTAACCATCGAATTGGCATCGTCTTGCATGAATTCCTGCGAAAGGATATCAAGGCACGCACCAAAATAGGATGTCACGCGACTGGAGAGCCTGGTAGCGGCAGATCTCGGGTTTCAAGGCGAATCAAGACCGTCGGATCCATTCTCTGATTTGGGAACAGATTTAAAATCATTAGAAAGTCAAATGGAGTTTGATTAATATCGGATTGGGTTTATTAGACCAGAATTAGGTTCAAATTGAGTTGGGTTTGAGTAAAATTCGCAACAATTTGGGTTCAATTAGGCTCGATTATTTTAATTTAATGGAATTAAATCCAAAAGCAACATTAATTGAAATCAAATTGGGCCCGACGGGATCAATATATGTTGATTGAAATCAATCGAGTACAGTTGAGTTGAATTCGACTCGATTCGAGTCAATCTAAAATCGAGTTTCAATTGATACCGATTCGACTCGAGTTTAACTCGTCATGACTCGATTGAGCCGATCAAACACAGTTAAGGGTAAACGAGGACAAAATCGAGGTCAACATCTTTTTAGGTCTACCTCTACCTTTCTTAAAATAAGTCAAATCTAATATCTCTACTTTCCTAATCAGGTCATTGGAAGGCCGTCGTTTTATGTGACCAAACCATCTAAGGCGGCTCTCTCTAAAGCTACTCCAACCTTTTCACATATATGCTCATTTTGTATCCTATCTCTAAGGGTAAGCCACCCATCCACCTGAGCATCCTCAACTCTGCAACACTTAACTTAGTATTATGTTTCTCTTTTAGTGGCCAACATTCGACACCATAAAGCATTACAGGTATCACCACCATCTTATAGAATTTTCTATCACACAACAAGCCGGATGCATTCCTCCACTTCAACCATCCAACTTGAGTTCTGTTGATAATATCTCCATCTATTTCATCAGCACTCTGAAAAAAAGATTCAAAATATCTAAAACGTGTACTCTTATTAATGACTTGATCGCCCAAAGTCACAATCCCCTCACTAGATCTATTACTACTAAAATTACGCTCAATATATTCAGTTTTAGATCTACTCAAGTGGAAATCTGTAGACTCTAAGGTTGACCTCCATATTCAAGTTTACCTTCAACTTCCTCTCTAGTCTTATCAACAGGAAGAATATCATTAGCATAAAGCATTTCTGAACACTTGGCGCTGAAAAATCCAAGAAGGCTCTTCTTTGATTTTCTCTATGCTCTGCAGTTTATGTGCAAAGCAGGACATCTTTTCTCGTTACATTAGTTCTTAAGGGCATGTTTTTTGGGAGTAGTTTTCAAAATATATCATTCCAGGAAGAATGTACTGGATTAGTTTTGGTGAAATTTAGCATTATCATGTTGTAAGAATTTGCACCTTATGCTACTTTTCTACTTATTTGTTTGAGCATATATATTATCATTCTGAGTGACCAAGTACCGACTGTCTGTACTCTTAATTTTTTTTATTCAATTTATTATGTTTTCTAGCTCGTATGCTAAAATTCCCTTTTTCATTCCTCTTATTTCCCATTTCTTTCTGTTAGTCAAACATATAGCCTAAATCTATCTTTAATTGCAGCTTCGGAATTTGCACCGGATATTACCATAATATCAGCGGGATTTGATGCAGCAAGAGGTGATCCACTTGGTGGTTGTGATGTAAGAACTCTAACCACCTTTACATAGTTAAATCAAAACTGTAATTTGGCATGCGCTAATATCTCATTTTGGTCCATATATCTGATACTGTGATTATTTTAAGGGATTTATCCTGATCTGGGTTTTATAAGTTATTCTCAATAAATAACTGATGTGGTTGAAGTCTGTACACTACAACAACAACATCAAGCCTTTGTCCCACTATGTGGGGTCGGCTACATGAATCCTTTTTCGCCATTGTGTC
>NW_021320064.1:113413-137171 GCF_001605985.2 Dendrobium catenatum | reverse complement strand
TCTTCATTAAAAAGTTTAGCAAAATACTTCATCCACCTTTGTTGAATATCATCTTCTAAGAAAATTATTTTTTTGATTTTCATCTTTAATACACTTCACTTGAACTAAATCCTTACTACTCTTATCTATTTGTTTGGTTAACTTATACATATATCTTTCTCTCTCCTTAATATCTAATCTATTATATAAATCATTAAAAGCTAAGCTCTTTGCATCGCAAATAGCTTTCTTACATTCCTTACCAGCCTCTTTATAGCTTTCCTAATTATCAGAATTTTACATCTAAACCAATTTTTATAACAAATCTTCTTATTTTTTATCTTTTCTTACACATTTGGATTCCA
Source organism: Dendrobium catenatum (assembly GCF_001605985.2). NCBI lineage: Eukaryota > Viridiplantae > Streptophyta > Magnoliopsida > Asparagales > Orchidaceae > Dendrobium > Dendrobium catenatum. The sequence continues at coordinate 136,827 of NW_021320064.1, read as the reverse complement.
CCACCAACTATTTTTACTATTGATAGTTTTTCCCTTTGAAACTCCAAGCATATCTTTTGCAATATTCTTAATATCACCAGCCACTTTTTCCCACATAATATTAGTATCCTCATGCACAGACAGAATCTTAAGATCTAAAATCTTACTCTCAAAAATATTTTTGTTAATATTCTTTAAATGTCCCCATGTAATCCTAGAATATCATTTTACTTTATTTTTTATTATCTGCCCTTTTATCTTAAAGTCCAAAACTAATAATTGATGTTGGGTACATAAATTTTCACTTGGAATAACTTTACAATATTTGGAATCTAAACGATCTTATTTTCTTATAAGAAAATAGTCAATTTGGGTTGTAATATATCTATTTTAATAAGTGATGAGATACTCATTCCTTTTCTTAAATAAGGTATTAGCAATTGAAAAATTATAATCTAAACAAAAATCTAATATGGTTTTGTCACCTTCATTTGTTATTCCAAAATCATAGCCACCATGAATGCTTTTAAAATCATCTACCTTTGTACCAACATGTACATTAAATCTCCTCAATAAAAACTCTTTCTTCTAGAGGTATCTTTTGTACTAAATCTTCTAAGTCATTCCAAAATTTTAATTTAGAACTCATATCCAAACCTACTTGAGGAGCATACACTTATAATATTAACAATCTTATCATCAACAACAATCTTTAAAGTTATAATTCTATCTCCAAACCTATTAATTTTTATAACATTATCCTTCAAACTCTTATTTATAATAACACCTACACTATTTCTAGTATGACTCATAACCGAATACCAAAGTTTAAATCCTAAATTATCAATTTCCTTAGCCTTCTCTCCAACCCATTTAGTTTCCTGAATGCACAAAATATTTATCTTCCTATGAATCATAATATCTATTAATTCCATTAATTTTCCTGTAAGGGAACCTATATTCCAAGTCCCTATCCTAATTTTAGTTTCATGGACTAGCTTCTTTGCCCACATCCGTCCTTGATGTGGGAATCCTTGCCTATTTAACACTGCACCCGGGCGCCGGTGCAGCGGCCCTCGCACACTTGTCACTGTATTCAGGCCATATAGCGTGTCGCTTCCAGGGGACGCCCTAGCATTAACACAATTTCTTAAAGGATTCATGTTATTATTATTCGACAAGTTTTACGCTGGCTGTCGACTACCTAACGTAACCCTCCACTTTTCCTGGTTGAAGTCTGTACACTATTTTGAAAAATTTGCTGGCTTTAACTTTTTTCAGAATCCTGTTAAACATTGTAAAATGCTGTGTGACTTAAAAAGTTTTTTGCAATATAGCCTGTCTATGCCATAGTTTGATTGAAGCAGTATTGTGAGAGGATACAATGTTACTCCACTTAAAGTTCCGCCAATCATGGAGTACAATCTTTTAGGCTGCCCCCTTTTTTTCTACATGTGGAAGTCCCTTGGTTGGTTAATTCGATAGGCAATTTGGTCTATCAATTGCATTAGCCCACCTGTGCAGGGTTGGGGCATGCAGCCTTTTGTTTGCTTTGCAGAGAGGCTATCTTCACGATTGAGATCATAATGGAAACAACTTAACCAGTTCTTTATGTCCACCTTTTGATAGAACAACAAACAAATAAAAAAATTATTGTATTTTCCTAATAGTAATATTCTCATTTTATTTAATAATTGACTTCCATCAATTGCAGAAGAAAATGATTTTTTTTTTTTGCTTAGCTTTGGCATGCTAATTGCTATTCCTCATTTGGATTTCCTTTGTGTTAGGTGACCCCTGCTGGATATGCAATGATGACACATATGTTATCCTCCCTCTCACAAGGAAAGTTGCTGGTGATACTTGAGGGAGGGTGTGTGGTCTTATATGCTTGTTTAGTTGTTCATTATCAAGTGTAGCAATTTTAACCTGTTTGTTTTTCATTTCTTTGTGCAGCTATAACCTACGCTCCATATCATCTTCAGCTACAGCAGTTATTAAGGTAGTTATGCATCATCTATGCTGAGTTTATGCTGACCTTGGAACAACAACTCTCTGAATTATGCAGCAAAGACTGTTAAAGAGATTTTCAGTAAAACATTTTATTATGGATTCTATGTCGATTATAGTTGGCTTTGATATTGGAAGTGGCATCATCATCATCTGGAGTCGGTTTGTCTCTTCTGACTATGCTGATACACCTTTAACTCATTAAGTGATGAAGTATGTGAACAATAAATTAGGTAAAGAGACTAAGAATGATTAACAAGATAATCAAATGAGAGCATGAAAGTTCTAAAAACTACACGTTGTTTGAAATTCATAACTATCATAGTCTAAATGTTAAAATTTTAGGATTTATATTAATGAACATAATTATAGGTTTAAATGATTTGGGCATTAGATAAAATTTATGATCAATCATATCATATGTGATGATGATTTGAGTATTTGATCATGAAAAGATCAAAGGGATCATGTTCGTTGAAATTTTAACAATACGATCTCTTTATGGGGATTAACAGTAGTTTTGATATTTATATCAAAAAGAATGTTGCCATGAATTCATAGGCACTATTGCATCGTCTACAAGACATCATATGAGGGAGATCAATTCCTTGGAAGCCGGACCATTGGATTGAAATTTAGATTACAACAGATAATATTAAATTTGAATTTTTAAACTTGTTTAGATAAGCTTATTTTTTAATGTATAATTTAGGATTAGGATAAATCTAGCTGGAATTATGTTTATAGTTCAATTTATGTGGGTTGTTATCATAGATGGGGTCCTTTTTTTGGTGGGGTTTGTTTAGTTATTGATTGGATCAATCCCTACTGTCATTGCCTATTTATAAGTCTGGAATTATGTAGAAAATCAAAAATAGTTCTTCCTCCCATCCTCTCTATTTCAGCTGAAGAGCAAAATTGCTTGGTACTATAACCAAAGCGCTTGGTGCTGTTGCAACGTTTGATTACTATAACTACAGGCTTAGTACTGTAGCAGCATCTGCTTGCTTCTTTCTAGCAGCTGTTTTGCCCTTTGTTTATTGTTTTACTCTATGCTTTGACAAAATGCTGCTGCCATCAATATCCCCCCTATCCAGGACCTGAAAAATGTTTCGGGTAATGTTTTCAGCAAAAACTGCAATCTGATTACTTTTTTCCAGCAATGCAGAAAAAGAATTCTATAATTGGTTTTGCTGTTTAGTGGATGCAAACTCAAAACAGAGAGAACTTGCTGTTTCGGGCAAGTAGGAGAAAAAAGTGAAATTGGAAAAGTTTTCAAAGTATCTTTAATTTATTGACAGATCAATAGGCTATGTCTAGAAAAACTCTTAAAATTTTTCCAAATCTATTGTAGCTTTTCAAAAACATTGAAAGACCTATAGGATGAGTAAATACTCTAAACAAGGCCAAGTTTCTCCAGAACTCAAGTCTACCCATTTTAAGTGTCATCTGCAAACCCCCTAAACCCTTAAGATTCAATGATGTTTTAAGATTAAGACATGATCAATGCACTACCAAGATTATTGAATACGCTTATTAGTCTCCTCCGCATACTTTCTAACTTTCAATCGTTATCTTAATACTAGTTTTAATGCCTTCAATAAAACACTCTACCCCTCTTTTCATTGTGTGCTTGCATCTCACTGTGTCTCCCAATCAGTGGTTTTCCTTGTGGTTGTGATGCTTTGAATTCATTTTCTTTTAGAAAAAATACTCGTTGTGCGCAAAAATATTCAGTGTGAGATATTTTTGTGCTCGTCATTTGGCTGAGGCAACAAGTCTTTTGAGCCCAAGATGGATTTGCAATCCTAGATGAGCCATCTCACCCCTTCTAACCTCCTGTCCTCTCTCCAATATTTCATTTAATTGATCCATTGTAGTTCTAGTGTAAAGTAAATAGGAATCAGAGTTTCTCTCCTGCTTCATTTGTTTTTGTTCACCACATATGGTCTTTCATGCTTGATAAATCCAAAGAAAAAGACTCAATATAGACTTGTCAGAGAATCTTAAGAGGATCTTGAATTGCATCATGGTATAATGCTTGGCACCACTCTTTAATTGAGTTCTATATTGACTTGATATTCATACTAAAGGACCTTATGTAATTATTTTCATATGATATAATTTTGATATTTGAAATATTTTTTGAACCGAGTGGAAATTTAAAAAGAATAAATACATCTTTTAGATGACAAAGGGATTAAGATTTGTTGAACAAAGGCTGAGTACATGAGATGATATGGCTATCCAATACCCGAGACTTTAAGGAAAGTTAGGCCCTAAATTGAAATAGCTATATCAATAAAGTTAGTTTAACCATATGGAATGCATTTGAAGAGTATATATTGCTAATCATTATATTAAGTTGTGCTGGATAAAATAATCATTTTTTGTTAGTCTTGAGAGTACACCTAGGATAGGGTGAGCGTGTGAATTAGGTGATAAATTTTTTTGATTAAAACTAACTAAATCAAATAAGTAAATAAGAGTAGAGTCACATCTGAAAATGGTGTGCGACAATCAATTCTAGGAAACAAGCCACACATAAGCACTAGATTTATTGTTTTCAGCTTATAGTTAAGCTTTGACCACTCATCAAGCTCCTGCTTGAAAAGTTCACTAAATGTATTCATCAACTATGATTGACAAAATTGTTACAAACTTTCCCTTCTTTTTACAGCTATGGGAACTTGATCTTTTTTCTAGGGTTTTAGACCAACCCTTATAGCAGCGTTTTTTCATTGGCTGAAAGTCAATTCACAAGTTCTTTTGTTGGACTTTTCCTCATGCGAACACAAATAAACAACATGAAGCTAGAAACAAGCACACATATATATATATGGAAAATGATCATAATGCTCCTTTGATTCTTTGACCAAAATAGTCCCAACTTTTACAATATTGCCTCAAGATGGCTTTAAAAGAGAAAGCTTAAGTGGCTTATGAGAAAATTGGAGCATGGTAACTATTTGTTTAATAATAGTTATGTTATCCTGCATCTTTCATTTATGAAGAATATTAAATACTCATGCTAATCATTATCTTTGAATTGTTATATGATGCTTTTATAGACTTTGACATATTTATATCATTAAGTCGTTATCTAGATGGTTGACCATAATAATCATTGATAGAATCTAACATTGAATTCATCAACGACCACTCAATATAGGTCGAACCATTCAAATTTTCCAGTATCGGGAATTCTTTTTCATTTATTTAGTAAAGCTCATCTCGTCATAACTTTTACATCTTCTTGCACAAGCCATCAGTCTGTCTACTTTCTTATATTGCACGGCCTTTCTTAGTATTTCTTTAAATTTTAACTTCATTATTTTAAACTTTTACTTTTCATTTTCCTTAGTTGAAATATATATATACTAAAATATGATACATATAAAAGTCTGTTTGAATACTCATTTATGAAATTAATTTGAAATCATTTGAATCAACGCTCATATAACATGCATTGAACCTTTTGATAATCTGAAGCTTTTTTAGCATGCTCAAGATGAAGAAATTCTACAAGCGCATACATAACTGATCAAGATAATCATAAAAATATGCAAACATTAGACCTATGAACAATTTTCCTCTTTTATTAGAAATTGCGTATCTCAGTGAAACTATTGGGTTCTCATCTTGAAGGATTTTCTTATTTTATCTCTCCGAAGTCGTGACCTTTCTTAAATAACATAAGATAATGATTTTATAAATTTATAACATTTCCTAAATTAACAATCCGATCTTATACAAAATAATCTCAAAGTGTTAATTTTTACTTAAAAGTACTTTTAAGTCTTTTAAGCCTACTACTCTGCCAATCTTAATTCATTGGAGAAAAGACGAAAATCCCAAAATTCTTCACCCAACTTAAGCTGCCTCTCTCTCTTTGTTTTTTTTTTCCCTTCTTTTTCTTCTTTATTCTTCTCGTTTTCTTTTTCAGGCTGCAGCATTTCTCTGTTTCTGCCTTCAGTAGTTGGCTACGGAATGAGAAAAGTAAATAGAGTGCTTATGTTTAGATAATTTAACAGTTATTTAACTAATTCTGTAATTTAATAATTTTACTATAAATCTCGTGTCTTTTATGTGTGGTTTGTTGTCGTTATATGTCTTTTATGTGTGGTTTGTTGTCACATAACGATTTACCACATCCTCTCTTTTATGAATTTTGCATTTGTTTCACAGTATTCTTTGATGTGATTTTGCTCTCATTAGGCTGTTTGTTTTACACAGATTTAATTGAAATTTTTCTGTCACCCAATTCAACCACTTTACGCCTCTTAGATGTACTCGTTGGGACAAAAATGAGAACATATTGTTTGTCATCATTAAAATCAATGATCAACGTTTCTAAGTTCCGTTATATTTTTAAAAAACTTGTTAAAAAGTTACAATTAACTGTATAAATTTGTGATAGGATGTTAATGCAGAAATTAAGAAATTCTTGGCTGAGTTTGCAAATTTCAGCAAGGATCAAGCAGATTTTGAAAGAAATCTATTGGTAAGACACTAGAGGACTTGATAATTGATAGAAAAATAAAAAAAAAATTAACAAAATGCAATGGTTCTCCGATTCGAGAGAAAGATCTGGCTCTCCAAATCTCTAGCCGGCGGCTAGAGCCCAAACACCTAAGAGAAAAACCATAAAATCAACAAACAATCACATAACCCTAACCCTAATATTTTCCCTCCTATTAGAGAATACAAAATAAACGCATAATTACTAAACATCCCTTCCTTGATTAATGTACCTCCAAAATCGCCCCCTCCTATTTGAATTTGCCATCAAAGCATGGGCACAACAAGGGGAGGCCAGCTGCTCCCTGTCTGCCTGGAATAAATCAGGAGCCGACCCTAGCTTGGGGCCGAGTAGACCGGTCCATCTTGGACCAGACAATCAATACCCCCCTCCCAAAGAACCACCTTGTCCTCAAGGTGGAAGGACGGAAATTGGTGTTTCATCCGCTCATATGGCTCCTTACTTCATCCTTCCCCCTATCGTACTCCTACCATCTCCAGTGGTTCCAGAAACACCTTTAAGTCCTCTATCAGCATCACTGGTAGCTTCACTGGTAGCTCTGCAATTGTTGTGTTCTCCCCTATAGCTCTCCTTAACTGTGATACGTGGAAGACTGGATGTATGGTTGTAGTCGGTGGTAGCTTCAGTCAATATGTCACTGCTCCAATCCTCTCCATTATCTCTAAAGGGCCAAAGTATCATGGGGCCAACTTCTCATTTCTCCTACTAGCCACGATCCGCTGCCTATAAGGAGCTTCACCTTATCCCCTACCTCAAACTGAATGTCTTTCTTGTGGCCTCAAACTGAATGTCTTTCTTGTGCTCATCAATGTGCCTTTTCATAATTTGTTGGGCTATCAATAAATGTCTTTTTAGTTCCTCTAATATCTTGTCCAGCTCCTCCAGGTACTGCTCCATTGAAAAGACTAACGTGCTACCCTGCCCAAAGTGCATCAAGTGAGGCGAATCCATTGCATACAATACTTTAAAAGAAGTCATTTGGGATGATGAATAGTACGATGTGTTGTACCAATATTCCACCCACGCCAACCACTTAGCCCACATCTGAGATGTCTCTTAAGCAAAACATCACAGATATATCTCTAAACTTCTATTGAACACCTTCGTCTGCCCATCAGTTTGAGGGTGGTAAGTGGTGCTCCTTTTAAGCAAAATCCCCTGCAACCTGAATAGCTCCCTCCAAAAGTGACTGAGGAACACCTTATCTTGATCAAATACTATAGACTCTGGTATCCCGTATAATCTGACCACCACCTCTCTAATAAAAGCTTATGCCATAATTACTACTACATACTATGTAAGGATGTCGTAGATGAATGAAATGAGCATATTTGCTTAGTCTGTCCACTACCACCAGAATAACTGTGAACTCTTCATATCGCGATAGCCCGTCTATGAAATCCATGGAAATCTCTACTCATACTTTGCCTGGGAATGTCAATGGCTGTAATAGCCCCCATGAAGTCATTGCCATATGCTTGTTCCGCTAACACACCTCAAACCTGGCCACCACTTCTTTGACATCCTTGTGCATCCTCTTCCATTATAATTCACATCCAATATTATATATGTCTTATGTACACCTGAATGGCCCCCAACAGAGCTCTCGTGGAACTCCTGCAACAGGTGTGGGATATGAATTGAGGTTTCTGGCATTACAAACCTCCCATAATATAGAAATCTCTCCCCATTTACTGAATAGCCTAGGTGGCTACTCCCATCTTTCAATAGGTCCTCTCTGATCTTTCCCAGCTCTTGGTCCTGCATACTCTCTTCCTTAATGGCTCCTAATCCAACATGAGCAGAATCGAAATGGCCATCTCCTGGAGTTCCCCCACACATCTAGACAAGGCATCAACTATCTTATTTCCCAACCCCAGTCTATATTGTATCTCAAAATCGCATCCCATCAACTTTGATAGCCACCTCAGATGCTCCTCGGTCGCCATCATCTGCTCTAGTAAGTACTTCAAACTCATCTGGTCGGTCATGACAATGAAATGTCGACCCAGCAGGTACGGGCGCCATTTATGAATAACCAATACAATGGTTATTAATTCTCTCTCGTAAACTGACTTTAGCCTAGCTCTAGTCGTTAATACCTGACTGAAGTAGGCTATGGGTCTGGGATTTTGCATGAGCACTACCCCCAACCCATTCCCTCAAGCATCAGTTTCCTCCATGAACATCTGGCTGAAATTAGGTAATGTTATGATTGGAATTGTAGTCATGGCAATCTTTAATCTCTCAAAGGCCTGAGTAGCTGCCTCTCCCCACAAGAAGTTATCCTTCTTTAGCTTCTCTGTCAAAGGCCAAGCAATGGTGTTGTATCCATTCACAAACCTCCTGTAGTACCCTGTCAATCCTAGGAATCCCCTTAGCTCCCTCAGGTTCCTAGGTAGAAGCCACTTCAGTATTGCCTCGATCTTGGCCTCATCGGCGGCCACCCCTTCTTGGGCCACATGCCCCAAGTACTCCACACTCGTTGTGCAAAGCACCACTTCTTGAAATTGTCCCTTAGTTGATGTTCCTATAACACCTCTAAGACCGCCCTTAGATGCTCCAAATGCTCCTCATTGGTCTTGCTATACACTAAGATGTCTCCAAATAAGGACAAACTTTCTGAGGTATGGCCGGAATACTTTGTTCATGAGGGATTGGAAGGTACCAGAGGCGTTGTTGAAACTTAGGGCTGCAAATGAACCTAGCCGAGTCGAGCTTTAGCTTGTTCGAGTTCAAGCTCGTTTGCTAGATCTCTATTCGAGCTCGGTTTGATAAGAACCGAGCATTTTTTTACCTTTGTTCAAACTCAAGCTCATTTAAAAAGAATTAGCTCGAGCTCGATTCATGTTCAAAATCAGGCTTTTTTACAAGAGCTTATCGATCCGCTCGTTAAGGAAAAGTCACCCTGGCTCGCAAACAAGAAGTAGAACCCGTTGGCTCGCTCGCTCGCCTTCCTTCCCGCTTCACTCAATTGTTCACTTTGGTTTTTTTTATAGAGTGAAAAAAAAAACTTTTTGCGGTGTGGTACTAAGTGACTAACGCGTGAATAGGAGCGACTGAGCGGGAGCAGGAAATTTATTTTTTTGGGAAAATGCGAGATCAGGAGAAGTGAGTGACTGGGTGGGACTTTTTTAAAATTTTAATAAATTTTATTATTAAAGTGAGCGGGCAGTAGGCTCAAATAAAAAAAACTTAAATTGTTATTAATTATTAACTAAATAATTGTTATTAGTAAATAAATGATAAGTAATGATATTAATGAGAATTAATCGAGTTCTTTGTTCACGAGCTTCTTATCGAGCTTCATATTGAGTATGTTTACGAGCTTTAATCGATCATGTTCACGAACCTATTTGAGCCAAATGCATTGTTGTTCAAGTTTGTTTATTAACACATCGAGTATTTACAAAGTGTTCTAGCTTGTTCAAGTAACTAATTAAACGATCATGAACGAGCTCATATCAAGCCGAGCCTCGAGTAGTTTGTCGAACGCTCGGTTCGCTTGTAGCTCTATTTAAACTAAACGGCATCGCCAAGAACGTATAATGGCCCTCGTGTGTCCTAAAAGCTATCTTCGGAACATCTTTCTCTCTCATCCTAATCTAATGGTATTCGTACTTCAGGTTTATCTTCATGAATACTGTCACTCCAAAAAGCTCGTCTAGTAGCTTATCTATCATTGGAATAGGAAACTTGTCTAGCACAGTCTTCTTATTCAGTGCCCGATAATCCACACTAAATCGCCAACTCTCATCCTTCTTTTTAACCAGAAAAACGGTGCTAGAAAAGAGGCTCATGCTCGGCCTGATGATCCCAGCCTCCAATATTTCCCGAATTAGTTTTTCAATCTCATCCTTCTAAATATGGGGGTAGCGGGGTAAGGTTTGACATTGATCAGTGATACCCCCTCCCTCAGTGTAATGGCATGCTCCTGTCCACTCTGTTGTGGTAATCCCTGAGGCGGATGAAAAACTTCACGCAATTGTTGTATAATCAGTTGGACTAAAAGAGGGATGTCCCCTCCTTCCTCCCTTTTGATCCCCTCCAAGCTCTGTAACTCCACCAGAAATCCTCCTCCCTCCTTCTAGATGACGCTTACCGTGGTTTTTAATGACACCATGACTTTGGAGAGTCCCGCATCTCCTTTAATTGCCACCTTCCTCCCTTTCATCATCAGCTCCATGGTCAACATCTCCCAATTTACCTTGGTATCCCCCAAGGTTTGTAGCTATTTTACTCCCAAGATGACATCAGTGCTTCCCAGCTCCAATGGGAGAAATTCCTCTCTCAGATGGATCCTCTGTATATTCAAAACCACTCTCCTACACACTCCTCTACCTGTCTCCATCTTCCCTGTCCCCATCATCACCTCATAGCATCTTGCATCCACCAGTTTCAGCCTCAATTGGTCTACAACCCGGTTGGAGATGAAGTTGTGGGTGGCCCCACTGTTTATTAGCACCACTACCTTCTAGCCTGCTATTTTTCCTCTCACCTTCATAGTGTGATTCGAAGTGGATCCCATCACTGAGTTCAGGGATACCTCAGCCATGTCTAAATGTAGCTTTTCTTCCTCTGCCGATGTCTCACTCCCACCTCGCACTTTAACTTCCTCATCACAGACGATGAGAACCTGAAGAGTTCGGTCCTTACATCTATGCTCTGTGTGTACTTCTCATCACATCGAAAACATAACCCATTTGCTCGCTCCTCCTACACATCCGCCTCTCTTAGTCGCTTGAAGTTGCCTCCCGGGCTAACTCCACCACTCTTCTCCGTAGGAGCTTCTCTCTAGAAGGTTAGTGTTTGGGTTCTGAGCGCTAGCATTCTAGGGGTACTCCGATATGCCCCTCCCATGATGTTGCTTCTGATGGTTTTTTCTGTCTTACATTTTTCCTCCACCATCTGCGCCAGCTCCATCGTCTCTCTCAGCCCACTAGACCTCAGTACCCTGAGTTTGGCCCGTATGTCCTCCCTCAGTCCCTTCATAAAATTCCCCTCCAATCTTTCCTCAGAGATCCCCCTCAATCTCCCTAACCCAGTACTCCATATTCCATAATTGTCCCATCCTGAGTTAGAGCAAAGAACTGCTCGTGGAGGTCCCCATCTCGGAAACGTTTCAACAAGCACTCCTTGAATTCTCCCCATGAATAGATCGAACACCTTTCCTGCCTTCATTGGAACCAGCTATTACTTTCCCTTCCAAAACATAGACCTACCGCTATGAGTTTCTCCCTATTAGTCAGCCCATTGATGGCAAAATAACGTTCAACCGCTATGAGTTTCTCCCTATTAGTTAGCCCATTGATGGCAAAATAGCGTTCAACCCGGTACACCCAACCTTGAGCATCCTCTCCTTCAAAGACCAACATCTTTAGCTTCCTTGCCCGCACATCAATACCCCATTGGTTTATTCCCTGTTGTTTCCCCCGGTGTAGTAGTGGTATGTTTCTCTTCCTCTCTTGGTTGGTTTTGATCCCATGGCTCCCCCCAACCATGCCCTTCTCCAGTCCACCTCTCCCCATGCCTGGGTAACCTTCCAAAAGAGTTAACTTCTCTCCTTATTACTGTCCTCCCTTTGGAATAACCCAATCCGCCCACCAACGGGGCTCATACGGCAGTCCTTAATGGAAGACACTCTCCAATTCATCGCCGTCCTTCTGGATCTCCCTTCCTCGTGGTTCCCCCCTAGGGATCGCCGGTGATGCTTTCAATTGCATCTCAAGCATCTTTTTCATCATCTCTTCAAAGTTTCCAAAGCAATTCTTGATGGCCGATAGTCTTCCTTCCACCCCGGAATATTTTTCCTCTACTACGGTCTTGAGTTGCTCCATTTCACCCACAAACACATCCATCTTCTTTGCTTCCATTGATTGGATATAGGTCCCAATTCACAAAATAGCGACAAAAACTTGTTTTCCCTCCCAAGAAAGTTCTCCGATACCAATTTGATAGGATATTAGTGCAGAAATTAAGAAATTCTTGGCTGAGTTTGCAAATTTCACCAAGGATCAAGCAGATTTTGATAGAAGTCCCTATGTAAGACACTAGGGGACTTGATAATTGATAGGAAAATAGAAGAAAAACAACACAATACAATGGATCTTCGATTCGAGAGGTGGATCCATCTCTTCAAATCTCTAGCAGAGCCCAAACACCTAAGAGAAAAACCAGAAAATCAGCAAACAGTCACGTAACCCTAACACTAATCCCTTCCCTTCTATTAGAGAATACAAAATAAAAGCATAATTACTAAACATCCCTTGATTAATATTCCTCCAAAACCACCCCCTCATATTTGAATTTACCATCAAAGCATGGCCCCATAAGGGGGGGGGGCCAGCTATTCCCTGTCTGCCTGGAGTAAACTAGGAGCTAGCCCTGGTTTGGGGCCGGCTGGCCCGGTCTATCAATTTGTTATGTAGATTAGAGATGATATAATCTTCATTACAATATGCTTAATTTTTTATGGCCCATGCCCTCTACTCCATGACTAGATTTGCTATTTGTTCTTCTATATTACTGAACTCATTGTCTTCATCCTCAAGATTTACTACTTCAGAACTTGAAAGTCCTTCAACTATATTTGATCTAATTTATTTGAGTCATCGTTTCTTTTATAACTCTTGATGGTCTTTTCATCTTATTCTTTATCAAATCAACACAAAAATTCAACGATTGAAGTAGTAGCACCAATGTCTCATAATCATAGACAATACTTGCCTCATGGACAATGAAAATTAAGATATGGCCCTTTCATATGCACTCCTGAGGAGCACCACTTGCTTGGGAGTTGTGCTTTCTACACTTATTCGTGATGGCTAGGAGATCACTCAACTTACTATAACAACGAGTGGATGTGAAATTAAGGACTATTAAATATTATTAGGAACTTAAGTCCCATACAGTTGCGATAAGTTTAAGCATTTAGATATCTTATACAAATTTATTGTTTATAGAACAGGGCAAAACTTTAGAGTTAAGTTGGATTGTCAAAAAGTATTTATTTAGGAGTACTATGCAGCATGTGAACATTGAGTATCATGGAGATTTATTGATAAGTTTTATAAAACTATAGCACAATATTGATCCAGAAACTAAAAACAAAGATGTCGTCGATGTGCATGATGAGCGTACAAGTAATAAGAATGTTAAGATGAATGTGTCGTAATTTAAGAAATAATAAATTTAATATGATTATTAATATAGGAAAAGTGGAAGTAGCATCTATTGAAGATTTGATAGTGAAAATGGAGTTGAGTTATTTGGGCATGTACAATGATGAAGGGTAAAAGATGCACATGGTTGATCGAAGGTAAAATGACTAGAAGTTGTAAAAATTTAGGCTTCATTTAGGGCAGCTTTTGGCCACTGCTTACATAATTTTTTTATTAGAAAGCAGCAAGAAAATTGCCTCAAATGAAACCTTAGTTGTATGAAATAAAGCTAGCAATTTATGTTGCAATCAATAAAAATGAATAGAGAATGGGGATTTGCAAAGCCACCCAAATAATCGGGAGAAGGTTTATGATGATTTTATTTTTAATTTTTTTTTCTTTTATCAATGTGTATGTTTTATATTAAGAAGCTTTTAACTTTCTTATTTCTTCTCGCAGTCTGTTTATCCACTTAAGTATTTGATTCTCTTTATTCTTGCTTATCTTCTGATTCATGTCTTTTATTGTTCCAGGTGTTGCTCGGTGAAATTCCAAGATATGATATGTCTGATGTCAAGCCTTCCAAAGCAGGCCTTGAAACTGTCCTGCAGGTTCTGAAAATTCAGATGAAGTTTTGGCCCATTCTGGGAACAAAATTTGAGGCTTTGCGTGCAGAGTGGAAATTGGTTGCTTCAAACAGGAGTAAGTGACAAAGCCTTACATGCATCGTGCATTTTTAAATAACGCTCATACTTGAACAGCTGCATGATGTGCACATTTATGTGCCCAAAAGTATGATTAATTAATGATGAAGTTAAGAAGTGAAATGTCATGACACAGCCGGAAGTTCGAATTAACGAGACAGGAACAGATAGCCAGATGGTTGATTAAATTCCATTTGTTAAAACTATCTCTAATAAATTGAAAGAGCCATAAACTGAAAGAGCCACTAAAATCTCAAAATATTGAAAATAAAATGAATTAAATACCTTTCTTTCGAAGCGCCGCGCCTACGATACACATTATCTTCTCTTCTACTCATTTTAAGTTAATCAATTAATACCATTGAATGTTATTGGAAACAAAAGTGAGTTATAAAAAAATCAGTGAATAAATCATGCTTTTAAATTACAGTAACACAAGATATTAGGAATAATATGCAAGATCTTTTCAAAAAAATAATTTAATCTATTTAAGATTCATATCAAAACATGATCATCTATATTATGCATATATCAAATTTGTCACATATATCGTATCTTTATCCTTTCTTAATAATACAACAGTCGTATGTGACACTGTCTAAAATAGTATCAATAAAGGTACTTTTTTCCATTTTATTTTTCTTTTCTATAATCTTTTTCATTTACGTGCACATGTACATTGCATCCCCAGCCAATACCATAAGAGGTGTGCTCTATCAGTGAATATGCACATACAAGTATTTCTATATAGTCATTTCATTCATTTATCATTCAATAACTTTCTATAGTACATATGTTGAATACTCATTGCTAACTATGAAACAATTGATTATGATTATTCAAAAAGAAAAAATGCTATAATTTTATAATTATCATTAACTATCCAATATCAATTAATTCAATGAACTTAAATTAAATAAAGCATACAACAACTACATCAAGCCTGTGTCCCACTACGTAGGGTCAGCTAAATGAATCTTTTTTCTCCATTGTGTCCTTTTAAAAGTCAAATTCTCGTTTAACTTTAATAAAGAAATATCATTTCTAATACTTTCTAACCAAGTCTTTTTAGGTCTACCTCTACCTTTCTTAATATAGGTCAAATCTAATACATATAATTTACTAACCGGGTCATCGGAAGGCCGACGTTTTATGTGACCAAACCTCTAAAGAGACTGAGCATCCTCAACTCTACAATACTTAGTATTATGATTCTCTTTTAATGGCCAACATTCGACACCATAAAGCATTGCAAGTCTTACCACCATCTTATAGAATTTCCCTTAAGTTTGAGGGGGACTTTTCGATCACACAACAAGCCCGATGCATTCTTCCACTTCAACCATCCAACTTGAATTATGCTGATAATATCTCCATCTATTTCATCATCACTCTGAACAATAGATCCAAGATATTTAAAACGTGTACTCTTATTGATGACTTGATCGCCCAAAGTCACAATCCCCTCACTAGGTTTATTACTACTAAAATTACACTCCATATATTTTGTTTTAGATCTACTCAAGAGAAAACCTTTAGACTCTAAGGTTGACCTCTATAATTCAAGTTTACCTTCAACTCCCTCTCTAGTCTTTTCAATAAGAAGAATATCATCAGCAAAAAGCATACACCAAGGTACATCCTCTTGCAAATGTCTAGTGAGAACATCCATGACTAAAGCGAAAATGTTATGGGCTTAAGGCTGATCATTGATGTAATCCAACCGAAATAGGAAAATACTTATGCAAATCACCTTGTGTTTGAACACCAGTAATAGTTCTTGCATACATATCTTTAATGATTTGAATATAAGCATTATTAACTCCTTTCTTTTTAAGAACTCTCCATAGCACTTCTCTTGGAAGTTTATCATAATGTTTTCTCTAAATCAATAAATCTAATATGTAGATTCTCCTTATTCTCTCTATATTTCTCCATCAAATCTCTCAATAAATGTATGGCTTCTATAGTAGACCTACTCGGCATGAATCCAAATTGATTTTGAGAAACATTAGTATCACGCCGCAATCTACGCTCCATAAATCGCTCCCATAGTTTTAAAGTATGACACATTAACTTAATTCCTCTATACTTCACACAATCTTGTGCATTCATTTTATTCTTAAAAATAGGAATCAACACACTCATTCTCCACTCATCTGGCATCTTTTTAGTCTTCAATATAGTATTAAAAAGTATAGTAAGCTAAGAAATTTTTTCTTCTCCTAAGCATTTTCACACCTCTATTGGAATATCATCAGGTCTAATAGCTTTACCACACTTCATTTTCTTTGAACACTGCCGTTGTCAGGTCGCAAGTCCTGGATGAGAAAAGTAAAGGGTTGCATTAGGCAGTCAACAAACAGCGTAAAATTTGTTGAATAATCATGAGATAAATTAAAGAAAGCATTGTTACTATAAATAAAAGCATGAAAACTCACCTTGGAATCAGATGCATTAACAATTCACCTTAATTATCATTTCATTGATACCAACTTAACACCTATATAAAGGCCTTCTCGTTTAAATTTTAATTAATAATTGCTCTTACTCTCTCTAATTAATTAGTTAATTCACTAATTAGAATTGATTAATGTTAATATTTTCTAAGTTATTTAAAGATATAAATTTTAAATTAAACTTCTTTAATTGTATTTATTAATTTATTCTATTAAAATCTATAAATTTTAAATAATTAATTTTACTAATAATTATGTATTAGATTAATTCCTTATTCTTTATTTCAAACATTCTTTCTTTCTCTTTTATTAATTTTTCTTTTAAAATTTTATAATATAACTTATTTATATTTCAATAAAATTATCTTGATTTATTATCTACAAAATAAATCCTTATTTATAAATTTAAATTTTAATCTTACCTTTCCAAGTCATGCTTGCCGCTCGATCCCTTACTAGCTTCTTCCTTCTCCCTCAATCTACTCTTCCCTCTCTTCTCTAATTTATAGAGAAGTCCTTCGTCAGTTTCTTCCCCCTCTTTCATCGTCTTCAGTTGATGAAGCCGGCCGCAACCAAAAGACCAAACGACATCGGCGCTCCTTCATCTCATTTAATCTCCTCTCATTCAAAGCCTCTTCTATTTGTACTGTTCAACAAGAGAGAGCGAATCAAGCAGTTTCTTTTTTTCCACCTTGAGGACAAGGTGTCTTTTTGGGAAGGGAGTAATGATAAGCCAGTGGGGCCCACCGGGGTGCTTGGGGAGGCGGAGCAAGTAAAGCGGGGCAGCATAGGGAACAACCAAGTGGGCGACAGCTTGGGGAAGCCAAATGTAGAGCCCAAATCAACATTAATTACCTATCAAATGAGGTGAAAACTTAGGAGGGAATAATGCTGGGGGCTGTTTGAAGAAAGAAGGGGGCAGCAATTGTTGTTCAAAGTAGGTTTCAAGGAGATTCTTCTGTGGGATAGCTGATCTAATTCTCGAAGTGTAGATTAAAGTCATCTTTCTTTTTGGTGTTGAGTTGTAGTGATGTTGTTCTCTGTGTTTATGGAT
Organism: Dendrobium catenatum; assembly: GCF_001605985.2. Classification (NCBI taxonomy): domain Eukaryota; kingdom Viridiplantae; phylum Streptophyta; class Magnoliopsida; order Asparagales; family Orchidaceae; genus Dendrobium; species Dendrobium catenatum. The sequence goes on along the minus strand of NW_021320064.1, from coordinate 118,918 downwards.
TGTCTTATTGTTTTCTTGTATGAGTGCATTGAATTTATTGTTTTCTATGAATTAAGAGTGGAATTAGTGTTTCTCATCTTTGGGTGTTGTTTTAGTGAACAATCTTCTATTTTCTGGGTTCAAGTCTTACCAGATACCCGCCAAAATCATATGTTATATATTAACTTGTTCCTGTACCATTCTCAAGTTTTATATCTTCAAAATATTTCTCATTTGTTCTCAACTTTTCACTTATATTCTTTGAAAACATTTCCTCTGTTTTTACGGAAAGTCCATGTGTCTAGCCTCTGTTTTTGTTTTTCTTTTCTTTTTTTTTTTTGTGACATGTTGATAATTTTCTGTTCTATCCTGTATTTTTTGACAAACACAATAATGAATGTCTAATTAAGATAAAAGCTGAAATCTTTTTTTTTTATTATTTTGGGTTAATTCCAGGGAAATTTGGGAAGAGGAGGAGATTCTTTTTGGGGCCAATATGGTGGAGATGGGGAGCTAAAAGGTTTGTTTATGAACTACTTTATGGACATAGAAAGATGCGGCGGCATTCAAAGAGGTTCCTTCTATGATTTTGAAGTCTTGAGATGATCAGGGAGAACATCCACTATCTTCCACTGGGAAATTTTTCAGCTTAATTTTGGAACCAAATGCTGATTGACTTTCTGTAAGTTTTAGTTTGGGTCTTTTTAATATGGTTTTGTTTGATTCTCTATAATGACTAATGTGATAGTACTGGAGGGTTAGCATTAGCAGACTTGAATATCTGATGAAATGTGATCAGAATGACCAAATATTGTAGAAAGAGAACCCTTATCTCTGCATTTAATCGTCTTTTCTTTCTCTGACTCCCAAGCAACACATTCAGTGGGCAGGCAGGTACTAGGTTTTGTTCTACGCTTGACTTGTCAATAATATCTGAAAAAAAAAATTGAATTAAAATTTTTTTATTAAAAAATAGTTTTATAAAGTAACAAAAAAGCTGTCCCAAATAAAACCTTAGACTTCGTTTGTGACAACTTTTTCATTGATTCTTAAAATAGCTTTCTAGTACAAAAATTAAGATTTTTGTACTAGAAAACTATTAAGCAGCAGCAAGAAAGCCTTATCAAATGAAGCCTTAGGCTTTATTTGGGACGGTTTTCTTACTACTTCTTAAAGCAGCTTTCTAGTATTAAAATTAAAAATTTTGTATTAAAAAGTTGCTTTATGAAGCAGTAAGAAAGCCGTTTCAAATGAAGCCTTAATGTGGTAGTGTTGTGTGGATATTATTAGCAGGCTTGAATATATGATGAAATGTGACTTTTATTCATCACTCCCCTCTCTAACCATTGAACAGCGTATTCACCATTAATGCTGTCATTAAGTTTTGTTTTGCACTGGACTTGTCAATAATTTCAGGAAAAAAAAATAGCTGATTGCTGATTTATTAGCGTTATAACAGCTATAGTCCTGATTAAAACTTCGGTATTTTGGCTTTGAATTAGGTCTTCGACTTTTCAGCAACTTACTTATGTAACCTCAAGGTTTCATATCAATTTTCTCCTTCTTGCCTCATCTCTCTCATAGTAAGATAGCTTAATTTATGGGTCAGCTTGTGTTTATAATCCAGCTTTTTAAACATTTTAGTTTTAAATACTGTAAACGAAATTCATGAAATTTCTTGGCTGTCACAGTTAAATAGTTTTAAAGTGATTGTACAATTATTATGAAATATATATATATATAGTGATTATTGTAATTTCTTTCTTTTTTTTTAAATAACTCTTGCATATTTAGCTGTAAAAAATATGTGGTTGTATGAGGGAGAGAAGCATTGAAAATGTAGTGTTAGGCTTCATTTGAGGAACTTTTATTACGTCCAGTGTAAGGACGTAGAGGAACATCCGGTTGGAGGTAAAATTCCGCCAAAAACTCGGTATTTGCTTGGTACAACTAGGTATTATTTGATATTAACGAGGAATACAGCTCTTTGAAGACCAATACCGAGTTATACTGAGTTATACCGAGCTGTATCGAGAAATACCGAATTGTACCGAGTTTTTCTAGGAAAAATTCGGTACAACTTTTGTATAACTCGGTATTTCTTGATTTAGCTCGGTATTGGGTCTTCAAATGATGGTATTCCTCGTTATTGTTTGGTATTGCTCGATATTTGCTCGGTACAACTCATTTTTTGACGGGATTTGGCCTCCGACCGGACGTTCCTCTGCGTCCGGTAGGAGGACGTAATAATTGTTCTCATTTGAGATAGCTTTCTTATTATTTTAAAAAGTTGTTATAAAATTTTTTTTACTTTTGTAGAAAATATTTTTCTAGCACATACTGTTTTTTAAAGATATGAAAAAATAGTGTTCGTATATAAATTGAAGTTGCATCTTAAAAAGTAAAATAGTAAGAAAGCTATGACAAACAAAACTTTTGGGATCACTTTCAGTCGGTATTTTTTTCTATTTTCAAAAAAAAATTGTACTAGAAAATTATTTTAGAAATAAGTAAAAAAAATTTCTCAAATGATACCTTAATATGCGGCTTATGAATTATTTTCAATAGTTCATTGCTTTGATGTGAAGTTTTTAATGCTATCAGTAGGGGTGTCAATATATGACACGAATCCAAAACACGATCTATATCCAATCCGGATATTTTGGATTTGGGTCGATCCATTTAACAATGGGTTGAGTTTGGGTTTAATTTTTTTACCTGATTGATATATCCGATCTAGTTTGGGTTAACCTATGAACTTTAAAACAGCTCGTTTGACATGCCCTCACTTTGTCAGATCTCGCATCGCTCGTTGTGCTCACCCTCATAGTCTTGCACTTTCCTGCTTGCTCTCGCTCGTTCACTCTTACCCTCGCAGCCTTGCTAGTTGGACCGCTAGCCCTCATTGGCTTGCTCACATACTTCAAATATTTATTTGATGGTTTAAAATTAATCCCTCAATCATGAATAGTACAATCCAATTGGTGATGGCCACTCAATTTTTAGAAAATTTGAATTTCAAACTTTCAACTTTTAGAGAATAATGGATAGCAATAAAGCACAATAGTAATATGATGAAGTTCTCCTACCACAAAATTTATAATAAGTTGATGATGATCAATTTGATGCCACCTATATAGTGTGTCCTCATCATCCTACAACATCCTCTGCTCCGACACAGCCTCATCAAGATCTCTTGGATATTGTCAATTAAACTCATCTTTCATGTCCTACTTGGCTAAATTTGCCTTCAACAATTCAAATCAACATTGTCTTATTTATGCCCCCACACAATGCTATAGAAGATGAGCCTAAACGCCTTGTTCACAAGAAATTTTTTGAGTGTAAGTACAAATAACTGCTTACCAGACCATTAATGCTCATTGGAAGAAATTTGAGCACTCGTTAAGCCAATGCAATAATTTATGATAATAAATTAATCAAGCTGTCCAATAAAAAAACACAAGCACTGAAGAGATCAAAATGTCATTATTATCAACCTCAACATGAGTCATCCAATTACATCCCACTAAATAGATTTATGATTGATATTCTAATAGAGATTCTAAATTATGAACACCTCTAGTAGCCAAAACCTCTAAAAAATTCAAAGATTGAAACTAGTCTTAATATTAAAGCTTTCATCATTCTAGAAGACATTCAACAAAAGAATTTTCTCAATTGAAATAAGATATTAAACATATGATTCACCAAGGATAGTTGTGCAGTAATGTTAAATGGTTAGCCTCAAAATGAAGGAGATTAGAAAAGTCATGGTAAATGGATTGTTTGAATTATTTAGTAGGAGTGTTGTCACAATATATTTGACTTCATATATAGGGAGAAACTATCATCGAAGCAAACTAAAGAAGTTGAGTATCACCACCAGCTTGGAAACTTTAATTAACATGGTGGGAACAAGTGATCGGATGATTATTTAAAGTTTGTTCGCTAAGGGCATCTCCAACCGAAAACTTCATTTTTCACGGCAAAGTAACGCAAAACTCCAAAATGGCGCGGTGATGCTCCAATCGAACGCCATTTTAGGTGTTTTTGAGAAGGTAACGATCGCCCTCCCTTTCGCGCGTTTTTCCGGTTGAGAGCAAAAAATGGCGTGAGTGAACAGTGCGACGCCAATATTGGCGTCGCACTGTTCATCCGCGATCAAATGGCGTAAAAAATGGCGATCGGTTGGAGCAAAACAAGAATTGCCGTTCGGTTGGAGATGCCCTAAACTTATAACATTAACTTTTTTTAATATGTTAAAACACCCATTACAAACTCCAAATGCATTTTAATGGAAAATATATGAAAACTACTTTTAAAAACTTCCTTTCTCATATAGCATCACGTCTATGATATGTGTTCTCTCCTCTTCCATTCATTTAATTTTTTAAAATAATACATGTATATGTTTATAAAATATATAGGTGAGTCATAACACAACTATGTGAGCACATCATGCTTCTAAATTGTAGTAATATAATGTATTTTGAAAAATATGCATGTGTGTTATAAAATATAATGTAATTCTATTTAAAATTTATTTTTAAAATGACCATAAATATTATGTATATCCATATATAATACATATATCGTATATTTATTATGTTCTATAAATAATATAATCATCACAAAAGACACTGACTAATTTTTGTCAAATAAAATACTCCATGATTTATTTCTTTTTCTAAAACTCTTTACATTTCATTTACGTGAGTACATTACATCCCCAACCAATACAGGTGTACTCCATTTGATTATATGCATGCAAGCATTTATACATAATCATTTTATTTATGTTCTTCATATAATTTCTTATTGTATATATATTGTTGCGGGCTAGAATATACGCGGCGATAGAGTTATAATTCTACGTCTTAGCTTTGCACGGATATCCAGCTCACACACAAAGAACACAATATTTTTTACGTGGAAAACCCGGAAAGGGAAAAAACCACGGGGCCTAGCCCAGTTGAAGATGATTCCACTAAAATTTGAGGAAAGTACAATGGTCTGACTCGTCCTTGAAGACAACCAGATTACAGATATCAACTGAGAGTTTTACAAAAGTCCAACGTCACTCCACTGTCAGGTAGTGGTCCAGCAACACTCCGGTGTCAGACGGTGGATCGGTAATGGCACTTTAGTGTCAGGGGATACTTCAGCTTCGGATGGCACTTCGGCGGTGTTGCGGTAATACTCCGGCGGTGATGCAGCAGCACTCCGGCGGTGGTGCGGCAAGACTACGGCGGTGGTGCGGCAGCACTCCGGCGTCCCTTGGTGGTTCGAGGAGGAGCTAGGCGGCAGGAGCTTTCTTCCTTCTCTTCCTTCTTCTCTCTTGACTTCCTCCCCTTTTCATGAGGAATGAGGGGTCTATTTATAGATTTTCTGGAGTGGCATAGCTTGTAAATAGGTGTGAGATCAGGGGCAAATAGGGAGTGGCTGAATGGATGGCCGATATCGAATCCCATGATCGTGCACTGTTCGTTGGACATTTGAAGGCCTTAGTGATGTCAGAATTCA
>NW_021320064.1:13827-108806 GCF_001605985.2 Dendrobium catenatum | reverse complement strand
TATATATATATATATATATATATATATGATGAATTAAAAAGAGATTTGTGAACTAGTTTAATTTCTATTTAGTTAGAAGTTAATTAGTAGCTCTATGATCACTTTTAAATTTGAGAAATTTGAAAAGTCTCCAAAACTTAGATCTTAGGCTTAACATGTCACCATTCAACACTATATATATGATGAATTAAAAAGAGATTTGTGAACTAGTTTAATTTCTATTTAGTTAGAAGTTAATTAGTAGCTCTATGATCACTTTTAAATTTGAGAAATTTGAAAAGTCTCCAAAACTTAGATCTTAGGCTTAACATGTCACCATTCAACACGATATGACATGTTTTATCTGTGGGTTATAATGGGTTGGATTGTGATAATATAAACCATTTAAAGCACCTAAAGTCCCCACCTAACTTGCAAGTCCACTTGAACGAACACAACGATATTTCCAGCTCAGTCACCACCTATCTACCTTTCTCGTCGTAGGTCTCAACCGCCCTCCCTCTCTATCTCACTCAGGCCTCCTCCATCTCCATATTTTTCTCAATTATAAATAGAAGAAGCATATCACCTTCACCGCGCAACTGAACGATGAATTATCCTTTTTGTCCCTTTCATTCACTTCTTGTCGCGACTTCTCAATCGAATCCTCCCTTTATCTTCTTCAACACCAGATAACAGAATCGACAAACCCTTAGCCTCCTTATCACAACTCTAGGCAATGAAACTCCTACAACCTTTCATCTTTCTCAACTCCAGGACGTAACCTATTGTCACATGTTCAAGTTATTACAATCTTTCCCACTTTAAAAAAAATTTTCCTCAAAAGTTACATATGAATTCTAGTTTGCACCATGCCATCATTAGCTAAATTAATTTTTTTTCTATTTTTGCAAAATAACATCATAAACTTCATTTAACATAAATCTTATTATTAAGTACATAACTTGATAAAGCAATACATCTTATATAACATAATAAGTTATTATGCATTTAGTTATTACAATCATTTCAAATAACTTTATCGACATTAATGGATTCACTAGGCTCTTGTTATGTCAAAGCATAAACCCAAGGTCATGTATTCTTCCTTGGTTGATTTTGTGTTGGAGCTGAAACTAGAGACTATCATATTTTGTTTACCCTAATTCTTATGTGGAGGTGCTTTGTATTATTTTACTTCTCTTTAGTCTTCTATCCCAACATAGGATAGTACATTGCTATGTGTCCAGGCTGAAGATGCCAATAAACAAGTGTTGGAGCCCATCAAATATTCGCCCTTAGGAAACCTCCACTATGGCTGAACTAAGGCTCCTTCCTAGTTGATCCTTTAAAATAATTATTATGTATATCTTCTTTAGTAGTATTCCTTTTATGCTAATCTATTCACCTCCCAAGTGATTTGAAAGCCTATCTCCACCCTGCTAGCTCTCTCTATCAATATTGCATAATCCTTTATTCTTAAATGTACTAAATGTTATCTAATTGCATCATTTTAATTAAATAAAAATTGATAACACTTCTCCTTTATAGTTGCTATCGGTTGTGGTATATATCCTGACAGCGTTATAAGTTATATTTCATATTATATCACTGATTAGTCTCCTTACACCAATCTTATGAATTTGTAATGCACCTGTCTTCTTGTAGAATAGGCCTGAATCATTGCCTTAAAAGTTCCACAAAGTTTTTAAATTACCCGAACCCGACCCGTTTTGAAATCGGGTCGGGTCCAACCCGGCGGGTCCGGGTCGGGTTTTCGTGTCGTGTCAAAAATTGACACCCCTAATTGGGAATATCACTCAGTTTGTCCTCACTTTGTCCCCTCCACCACATTTCTACTTCTCAATTCAATGCAATTCAATTGAAGCAAGTGGCATTTTCCTCTCATCAGGACATGACATGCTAGCTACTATATTCTCTATATGAATTAACAAATTCTTTGTATTAATTTGTCGCTCATTGCCCTTGAATAATGGTGGTCGCATATCCTAGAACAACTTCAGTTATTTATCCACTCCAATTCTAGGTTATGATCTTGATTCTTGAATAAGTTGGGTCATAGTTGACATCATTTGTGTAAAGGCATTAATGCTCATTGTCACCTCAAATGATATTTCTTCTCATAAGTACTATAATTTTATTAGTTATATCATCTTAATCATCCATATTTAGCATATCATTTAATCAGAACTCCACAATTCTTATACATTTTTTTTTATAAATCATTCATATGACTCTTTCACAATTATTCATATTCTTAAAATAATCATTGAGCTATGATACCACTTTTTGTTACGGTCCGACCAAGTGGCTCAAATTAACAAGCTAAAAATAGATAATAAGATAGCTATTTAAATCTTGTTCACAAAAAGTTCTAAAATAATAATTTTTAAGATATTAAAAGAGTCGCTACAAACTCTAAATGTATTTTAAAAATTAAATGTAGTCTATATGTATATTCTCTCTTGCACCAAATAATTATTATAATATTGCTAATTAATGTTTATATTTAATTTTAAATCTACTTAAATAACAAATTTGATTTCTTTTTAACTTATAACCTATATAAATATTTTTCTAAATTAAATTTCTTGATTTATGAATATAAATGATACTCGAATATTACTTTAAATTTAAATTTCTCAAACTCAAAATAAAATATAAAATTCCTTGTTTAAATGCATACCTCCTTATTTCTCTATTCACTTAAGCCTTCACTCAAACTAGTAGTATTAGACTACCCATCTTCGATCATATCAACCATTTAAAACACCTCAAGTCCCCACTTAAGCTTCAAAATTCACGTGACCACACACAATGATATTCGTGCTCTGTCATTACCTATTGTTGACCTCATTTTTATATGAGGTCTTCAGGATCTTTCAAACTCCTGATGCACCATCTGATGACTAACATTTAGCCGCCTATTAATCATACAATATGCATATATTCAATAAATTTTTAATCACAAATCAATCAATCTAGCCTATATTATAAATAATCATTTATAATTGTTTCTTCAATCAACCAGTTAAATAATCAATCAATTAGCATGTTAGTCATCACTTAATCAAATCCAAATTCATTATAGGTCAACTCATTGTCTTATTTAAACCAAGTCAATAATTGGACCCATTCATTGTATTAATTCATATTACTGGATTCAATCCTTTAAATATCATTTATTTACATAGCTCAATATTTTCAATCATGCCATAACTCAAACTATAGTAGGTTTTGACTTGGTCAAACGGCTATAGATGGTCAAACTCTAATGCATAGAGATTTATTTGCTCATACATAGTGTTTACTTCCTTAGACTCCTTGAAAATCATTCCAACAACAAATTTATACTTCATATACCATATACTTGCTCCTTTAACTATTTGATTAGTCAAATCAGATCAACCAAAATCTTCAATCTATCCTCATGGTCAACTCGGCTAACCCATCTTACCTAGCCAAATTCAGGCCTATTTTCTCAATGAAATTGATTTCAGAAGCTTCCTGGGATCCAATCCGACCCAGCGAAGCTCCTGGTGTGAACCTTAGCTCAACCCAATGGCCTTAGTGGTCCCCTCCATATGATAATGACCTAAGGTCATTTTCACCTGAGCCAGCCACCTCCTCTGCCGGGTTGGCCTTAGTGGTCCGCTCCATATGATAATGACCTAAGGTCGTTTTCCCCTGAGCCAGCCACCTCCTCTTCCTGCTAACCGTTTGGTTCTGCTGTCGAACATCCCAAGACTTCCCCTGATCAATCCCAGTTGTTCCTTTGGCTCCAACAATTCAAATAAGGTAAAGGGGATGAAAATCTTCATTGAGATAGACCCCCAAACTCATTCACTTCCCATGGCCATATCCTTTTACTTTTTGTTCTTCATCCTCAAGGCTTCTACCTCCTTCCCTTGGTGATTCCTTATCATTTGGATTACTGATGGCTAGGAGAGTAAAGGACTGAAGCAAACTTAATCCCAGACATTGCAAATCAAGTTCCAGTGGTTTTTCGAGTTCGAGGACTTTTATAACTTTGTAGAGGATCTCTAGAAAAAGCGAACCAACTCTCCCTCACTCTCTAAAACCACCTCTGTCAATGTAAAAGTCTAACCCTAGGCGATTATCTAGATTCCTAATTAAAATCCTAAATATTCCATCAAGAGCTTAGAAATCATTCCCCCACTCTTGCTTTAATCCTAAAATACATATGTCTAATTTTTCTTAGTCATTTAATCCATTATATAAGATGTATAGGGTATAAAATGAATCTATAGTTTGTGGTGGCTGTTTGTGGAAGAAGAAATCAGGATCATCCGTTCGTTCCATTTGTTACGGTTGATCATGATTTTGTTGTTCTAGCGGTCTTGTTCGTTCGCTCGTAACTGTGGATTAGCTAGACCTTTGTCCGGCTAGATCTTGGCCTTTCATTCAAACTGTGGGAGCTGGCTTGACCGCCCGATCCTTCTGAATTGAGATTAACCATGGGTCTTCTTTTTAATCAAGAGTATTCTTTATAGGGTCTTGCCCTTATAGAGAGTCTAAATCCGAGAATAAAATAGACCATACTGTAGTTTCCTTTTCTAAGATAGGGAAAAAATATGTGAATCCAGACTTTGTTTTATCCATGTTTTAAATTTAACCTCAAAGTCAAAAGATAGATGGATATTGAATTTGCTTTTACACATTACCCTCTATATTTAATTATCGAGATAAATTTATAATTTATCTTTTTAATTGAAACGATAGGAGAATATGCTTTTCATCCTTCGGGATGAATTGTATATTCCCTATGCCGCATCTAATTAGAAAAATATACTATAATTTTCTTTTATTTCAAATTGATAGAAAGGCATTAGTCTACCTTTTAGGGTGGTATAATGTCTAACTCTGCAGATTTAATTGAAAGAAAACATTAAAATATAAATAAATCAAATAGTGTGGGAATTGAAATAAATTTAAATTAAAAAAGTTCTCCCACCCATCTCCCTTTCTCATTGCAGGTCTTGATTGCCCTCCCTCTCTATCTCCCTCAATCCTTTATCTCCATATTTCTTCCAATTATCGCGATATATTACTATAGATAAAATACAACTTTAATGTAAATTTTATTGAAATTATAAATAAAGTCTCATTTTTATAAATAATATTATGTTTAATAAAGATATATGGAAGATACGCCCATGAGAAATTCTTAATAGGAAGGTCGTAGTGACATATTTCTCGCTAGGAACATCCTACGAGGATGATTACCAGGTAGGATCTGCACTCACAAACGACCCTGGAAGGCACGTTAATGATTCTATCTCAATGAAAAGGTAATAGTGAATAGTACCATCATTAGAAATATTTCATGAGAGTAAGTAATTGATAGGTTCTCCTTTCATCTAAAAATTTCTAAGACTAAATATGTCACACCCCAGTTTGACTCACCCTCTACCACGAACTGGAGTATAACAGAGAAATATTTTAACGTATCAAACTCCACACTTAACAACAAGAAGCATCTAATATACCTTATTGAACCTCAACATAATTAAAATAAATACAAAGCTCTACTAAAACTTTTAAAATTCATTCACATACCCAAAAGTCTTTACATCTAGCATTCAGATCTCTCTTTAGATCTCTTGCACCCCAAAACATACTTACAAAAGATCTCATAAAATAAATGTTTATTTGATTCTACACAAGAAAACTTGAAGTCCCATAAAATATAAATTTCTCCAATTTTCTAATTCTCTAATAATGTCAGAAGCCTAAAAGTATTATAACGTACAAATTTCTTCACTTATTTTAGAATCTCAGAAGGATCAAAATCCCATAAGATGTCATTTCTTTTGTTATTTTAAACATTTCAGAAGGTTAAAATGCTCATAAGATAGAGGCGTCTCCAATTCTAGAAAAAAAGTCACAAAATGCCAAAAGCTTTAAAATTTACATGTTTTTTTTTTTACTTTGGAAAGCACAAAAGATAAACATCCTCTAAAAAGCCTTAGGTGTAAGTTTCAAAGAATAAACATTCTATATTTATATCCATAATATTTACTAAACTTTTATTATAAGTTTTTCTAATTATTTAAAATTCTCATAAGACATAAGCCCGATAAACTTTTTAATCATCTAAAAATCTCATAAAGTATGAGCCTCAAAAAGCTCTTATCAACTAAGAAATCGAGGCCATTATATTTCAATTCAGTGCAATATCTTTTTGCCAACTCAAATATTTAATCACGATATATTAAATTTCTAGAATTATGTAAAGATCTTAAGTATGTTTCAAAGACATGTAAAAGGCTTAGGGGACGGCTTTTTTATTGCTTTTTGAAGCAACTTTTAGTACAAAGTTTTTAACTTTTATACTAGAAAGCTGCTTCAAGAAGGAGTAAGAAAGTCATCCCAAACGAAGCTTTACTCTCCACTCAAGCGCAAGTTCTCTTAAATTTGAATTACTCTTACACAAAGATGAAGAGTTCATTACTTCAAAATTTTTATTGTAAACATCATTCAAGCTCATATGTTAACACACGAACCACCATAAATACAAAGACTAATAAAGAAGAAATCTTATTTCAAAGCCACATACATAACTTTTGGATATATATGATGTCGACATACTCTACAATCACAAGGGATTTGTTGAAGTATTATGTAGCTTTAAAACTCCCACCAAAGGAAATAGTTCATTGAATTCATGAAGTAAATTCACCAATTTAGCAATAAGGAATGTTTCATATTTAAAACAACTAAAGTTCGTGAATTTTTATCCCATCAAACAATAATATTTTTACAGAAAAAAATGTTGGAATTAGCCAATGAGGTTAGGTTATCTATGTTCACAAAATTTCAAAATTTTTTATGAACATTTATCTGCAGAAATTTGTTGAAGATAATAACATAAATCATTATTCTATAAAAACATGAAAAATAAATATAAACAACACTATTATAAAGCAAATGCTTCAATTTTGCAGGCCAACTGTCCTTGCAAAATAATATAAATAGACTCACATTTTCAATATGAAAGGAATTTAAACTTGAAAATTAAGAGAGCCTATTGATCTCAAGAATTAATTGTAAATCTTTATCTGCCAACTATCGTTGTTGAGCTGTCATCGCTGAATTGCTATCACCCAACCACCTTTTCCCGACCAATGCTATTTGATCATATTTGTTCTACTATCCAATCATCTGACTGCCATCATTTGATTGTTGCTGTCGGACCATCATTGTCTAATCGTCGTAATCTAACAACTATTGCACGATTAAAATCATCTGATTGTTATCATCATTCATCCACTATTTCTCCCACAATATTTACTCAAAAAAATAGTTCTATGACAACTACGAAGAAGATGAGCTTATGTAATTTCATGTATATAGTTGATTATTTCATTTGGGGTTAAGCATTATAGTTTTTTCTTCTTGAAATTTTCATGTAATTAAGAGTCTTGCATTCTTGAAATTTTCATGTGAAAACTTTTTGCCACTCTTATATTTTTCTCTTTTATTTATGTATATACGGGAGCTTCAACTATAATTAAAACGAAAAACCCACCATTGTCATGAACTTTCTATTTTAAAATATTTAATTAAAATAGATAATATGTTTATTTTCTTCCACCCAAATATTTATTTAACCCAAAACGTTTTGTAACAGAAGTTAAAAAAAAGGATTGATGTTAAATTTTTATTTAAAAGATATAATTAAGGAGATTTGCATATATATCATAAAATTATTTATTTATTTATTTATATATTATCTAAATTTATATTTATTTAAATTATATTAAATTCTTAAAATAAATTAAAAATATCATTAATATTAATTTTGATAAGATTACATTTATTTATTCTGATTGTATTTTGACATAATTAAAATATTATATAAATAATATAAAAATTAATGAAAATCCTCCTATAATTAATTCAAGATGTGGTCCTATTTAAATATATATATAATTAATTAAAAAAATCATTAATATTTTAGCTAAAAACTAACATTTATTATTTTTGTCTGATAAAATTTAAAATAATATGATAATTTTATGAATAATAATAATATTATTATTTTTATTAACATACTTTTCGAACTCCAAAAATGTCATAACAAGCGAGGCAAAGGAAATCGTTCTCCGAGCCCTTGCGGTTTTGGGCTTTCCATTCCACTTCCCACGTCCTCTGAGTCTCCTCCGTCTATCTTTCTCTCTCTAAAGCTCACGATCTCTCTCCCGCGCCAGTAGACGGAGACGACCTATCCGGAGACGAACGCGCCGGTCTGCGGGCCGCTCCGCCAGCAATGACTATGATGACCCCGCCGCCGCTCGAGGTGCGACTTCCATCGAAACCCTTCACTCAAGTCATCCCCTCTCTTCCATCTTCTCGAATTTTCTATTACGCTCTATCGTTAATCACTTCAAGATCTCTTTTTACCCTTGATTTTTGGCACTTTTACGGTGCCCTTTCTCTGGCTTTGCTTCTCTATTAGGGTTACGAGGCACACTGCCTCTGCCGCCACGCTAATCTTTCTGAATTACCTCAGCTGCCACGCCGTCGCGTTATTTTTAGGGCTTTAATTTGCTCTCTTGTGTGCGTCTCTGTTGGATCTGAGCTTTGATTGTTACTTTGGTTTTTTGCAGCAGGAGGATGACGAGATGCTGGTTCCTCACCCGGAGTTCACCGAGGGCCCTCAGCCGATGGAAGGTGAGTTTTCCTTTCCGATTGAAGAGAATGATGCCGCTGACAGATCGGTGTTTATTGGATTTCCAGGTGTCATTGTTCTCTTCTTTCCAGAAAGATGCATCTTTTTGTATGGTATTTAGGGTTTTGATTCCTTTACTATCTGTCTTGCCTTCATCCAGTGGCTCAAGTTGAAGCTCCCACCATGGCGGAGAACCAGCCAGTGGAGGATCCTCCCACCTCCAGGTTCACGTGGACGATTGAAAATTTCTCGAGGCTGAACACTAAGAAGCTGTACTCGGAGATTTTCATTGTTGGAGGCTATAAGTGGTGAGATGATAACTAATCGTTGTTCTTTCCTTCTGTCTGAATGCATTTGGCAGTTGATTTGTTTTAATGTATGCATACTTTATGCTGCAACTAATGTTTTTCTATTGTTCTCTCATTGCATTGTAGGCGGATCTTGATCTTTCCCAAAGGTAACAACGTGGATCACTTGTCCATGTACCTTGATGTTGCTGATTCTGGCACTCTTCCCTATGGTTGGAGTAGAAATGCACAATTTAGCCTGGCTGTTTGCAATCAAATTCACAACAAGTTCACCATAAGAAAAGGTATTTTTATAGTTTCTATTTCTATTCATGGATTGTGATTGTTTAAAGAGCAAAATACTGATCAATGATCACTATTTCGGGGATGTTTCTCATTGTCTGAGGAATAACTAAGGAGCAAAATGTTCTCTGTTATTCTTGATTGCTAAGTAATTTTGGAGCTGTAAAAGATGGGCTCTAATTGGCTTTAAACTGTTGTGGCATTGTGAATGCACTGTCATTTTGCTTTTGTAAATTTAATGCTATTTTGTTGCTTTACAAATCTAAGCTGGCATTCATATTTGTTCTCAAGATACACTTTATGCAGATGGTTAACCCTCTCTGTGTTATCTTATACAGTGAATTATTTAAATATCAAAGCAGCAATACGACTTATGCTATATTTGTTTGGACAATCTTGGTTTTTTTAACGTTTCTTCTCCATGTTGTTTGCCACGGGTTTGTATGGTTCCTTCTATGCTAATGATGCTGTAGTTCCCCGTTTAGGGAACTCTGGATGAAATGAGAGTGATAGTCTTGATTGGGAAAAGTTTCTATGCATCTTATAATTGAAGAATACACAACTTTATAGAATTCCATTTATTATGGGTGTGTTACTATTGCAATTGTTTGTAGTAGAAAGTCATGTTTTGGTTTCCAATTAATGTCATGTTGTTGATATGGCATGACTTTCTGTTGTTCATACTTTGGAAAATGCCATTTTTTTAATTGTTTTGTATTTGAGACAAATGATAATTTGAAAGTGGTTGCATTTGCATCTGTCTGTCAATCCTTTCTAAACCACTGCCCTGCTGATGAAAAATTCACATTTTAGCTTTTTTTGCTAACATAGTATCTTGGCCATTCTTGAAGACACTCAACACCAATTTAATGCTCGGGAAAGTGATTGGGGTTTCACATCATTCATGCCTCTTGGAGATCTGTATGATCCGATTAAAGGATATCTTGTCAACGATACATGTGTCATTGAGGCTGAGGTTGCGGTCAGGAGGGTGGTTGATTATTGGAATTATGATTCAAAAAAAGAAACAGGTTATGTTGGTCTCAAGAATCAAGGTGCTACTTGCTATATGAACTCTCTCCTTCAAACTTTGTACCATATTCCTTATTTCAGGAAGGTATTGTATCTTTTAGTCCTTTGCCTTTCCTTCTACTGTCTTTGTTGTTTGAGAAGAATCACTCATGATTTGTACCCTCCAGGCTGTGTACCATATGCCAACTACTGAGATTGATATTCCTTCTGCAAGCATTCCCTTGGCACTGCAAAGCTTGTTTTATAAGCTTCAATATAGCGATAGTAGTGTTGCTACGAAAGAGCTGACTAAATCATTCGGATGGGACATGTATGATTCTTTTATGCAACACGATGTGCAAGAACTCAACCGAGTTCTTTGTGAGAAGTTGGAAGACAAAATGAAGGTTTTCCTGCATTTGAAAGTTTTAACTTTATTGGTGTAGCTGGTTTTTAAATATTTTGAATTTCTATTTGTGTGATAGGGAACTGTCGTGGAAGGAGCGATTCAGCAACTTTTTGAGGGACATCATATGAATTTTATTGAGTGCATAAATGTAGATTACAAGTCAAGTAGAAAGGAATCATTCTATGGTATTTATCTGTTATTTGAATCTTAAACCTTTTGAAGTTTTAAACTAAGGACCTTGTTTTCCTAACATGATCTATTAAATGTTATCCTTTCAGATCTTCAGCTAGATGTGAAAGGTTGCAAGGATGTGTATGCTTCTTTTGATAAGTATGTTGAAGTGGAGCGGCTTGAAGGAGATAACAAATACCATGCTGAACAATATGGTTTACAGGTTTGTTTGCATTTGCACAGCTTGATTTTCTGCTTGCTAGTTTTGAACAGTTTAGTTTAGCTATATTGAATTATTCCTGAATATGTCGTAACTTGCAGACGAGCTTGACTCCTCACCATTCCATTAGTTGGGAATGACTGAAGTTAAAAGCTATTCATGATACAATTAATCTTTTGAAGAGTATTTTAAAGTCGAGACCGAGTTCGTGGGAGAGGCTCACTACCATGCTATTTTGATGCATTTGATGCTGAGTTTTTGGACCCTTTTGGTCATAATTATGTCTTCAGTTATTCTTCCTCGTCTTATTTTGGAATGACATTAAAATTATGAAGTATGCTGCATTTCTGTAGCTACAAATTGTTTTAAATATTTTGGATGTTTTTCTATTTTGTTTTTGGGATTGGTTTGAATTTTTAGATGTTATTTTAATCATGTTTTGTGGTTCATTGGCTTTGGTTCTTTGTCATGTCTTCATTGGTTATCTATGTTGTGGAATATTCTCTTGAACTTCTAAGAATTCTCTGTTATTTGCATCTGGTCACCGTACTATGATTTATTTGTCCTACTCTTTTTTCATAACTTTTATGTGATGACTCGGAGTGGTGAGATTGGTCATGAATCTTTTGAGTGTTCATTTGTTGACTTGTTATCTGCCACCTGCTGTTACTTCCTTTGAATCCGATGTTTCATATTGTATTTTGTTCCCATTCATAGCCCGTGAGAAGCCAAGCATGACAAAATTTTCCTGATGACTTGTTATGATACTTTATTTATTTACTTCAGGATGCAAAGAAAGGTGCACTTTTTGTTGACTTCCCTCCTGTGTTGCAACTCCAACTAAAACGCTTTGAATATGACTACATGCGTGACACAATGGTGAAGGTAGGCTTTCAGTTTATATTTAGTTTATATTTATTATTAAAATTGCATGATTAGATCAGTTCATCAGATGCTTGAGATTGGAATCAAATATTGAAATTTCTTATTTTAATCTGATGAAACATGGAGTGCAGATAAATGACCGGTATGAGTTTCCTTTGCAACTAAACCTTGACAGAGATAATAGGAAGTATCTTTCTCCTGATGCTGACCATACTGTCCGCAACCTTTATACTCTCCATAGGTAATTCTTAATTTCCATTTTTATTTGACATAAAAGGCTTAGCATCATTGTGCTATTTTCTTCCCTTTATTTATTCCAGGATTTGAGTGATTTGTTATTTTGTTCTTCTCTGCCTTCAGTTATTATATGTCTCCATTTGTTTGCTGATTAGTTGTGCTGAGAGCACATGTATGATAATTTAGCCTTTGTTGGAAAGATCGAACTACATGTTTTTGAATTTCAAATAGATTGCTATCATGCATGAAACGTACTGGCTTGGCTTAGTAATCGTATAATATGCTAAACCTTCCTCTCTTATTTGAAGTTCAAACATTTGTTCGTTTCACTGACCCTAGCTATTACCTATATGCTTCTGGGTTCAGCAATCCTTGTATCTCATATTGTGTTACTTACACTTACTTTTTTGGTGTGCTTTTATTGTGATAGACATTTTATTTTTATCAGGAGCTTTCTTATGCAAGTTTAGTACCCATATTTTGGTGATAAACTGATAAATTTTTGTCCTTTGCCTCTAGCAATCACATTTGTTTTTATTCTTTTTGTTATAATCATCATATAGAAACCAAGATGAGGGGGTTTTTCTCATGATCTCATCTCATCCTGTGTTCTATAATCATAAGGTTTTAGGTGCACGTCTTATCTCGTGAGTTTGAAATGAATTATGCCACTATAGATCCCACAAGTGAAAGTCCAATAACTTATAAATTGAAATGAATTGCATGAGATCAGAACTATAATGCATGGAAACTTTCTGTAATTGGTAGCTGCTTTATACATGTGATGATTATAGTAAGCAGAATATCATAGTTTTCAAAGACTGAAGGTATTAGCTTGAAATAAAATTCTATGAATCTCCGTAGGCATTAATGGTGACCCATTAGATGACCACAAGGAGTTTGTGGGCTGACTGTTTTATGATGAAAAAATAGAGTGCAATATGCACACTTTCTCTTTATATTGAAACTTAATTGTAATGATGTTTTCCTCTTGAGATTTTCAATTTTTTTCTTAATAGTTCTATCATTTTCTACTTGTTAAGTTCTTGAATCAACATCCTTGATACATTTCTTTTCTTAAACAACTTGATGATGTGAATTTTTGAACTTTGCTTCTCTAAACATCCGTTATGGGATGTAGTTACCTCTAATTAGTTATTGTTTTTGGTTTTGTTTTAGATCAATAGCTACCGAACTACTGTAGTTCTGAAAGTTCCCTGTGTTGTCTCACACAATGATTCTCTTGCTATTATTTGTGGTTGCAGTGTTCTAGTACATAGTGGTGGTGTTCATGGTGGACATTACTATGCTTTCATCAGACCAACTCTGTCTGATCAGTGGTATGCAGCTGACATGCATTAAGCCTTTTTAAAATTTCTCTTTCTTAAATGTTCTATGTAATTTGTGCCAAAGTTGACACATCTCCTTTTTTATTGGGAAGACAGGTTGCTGCTTGCATGAAACAAATTTGTTGGTTTCTTTTTTCCTTTGCATGCAACAAAGTTGATATGATGAGTTTAAGGATTTTTTGTTAGATTTGTAGTTCTTGTTCTTGACCGTGATTATCATTTTTGTTGTGGACAAACTTGTTGACAATGGTTTCTTGGTAAAGTTTGTATAGAAACCACCAATTTCATTATGATAGGGAAATACGTAGGATTCAAAATTCTTATGGAAAATTTATTTATATCATTGAACGGCTTGGTATTGTTTATGTTGGTACCTATGATGCACCGACACGGACACATCGACACGGACACGACACGGACACGGGACACGGCATTTTTTAAAAATATAGGACACGGGTGCGGCGTGGACACGGCACAATAATTTTTTTAATATAGTATATAGAAATTAAGTGACATTATATTAAAAATGACAAGTAATAATAAATCAATTTCATGATAACTTGTTTAGCTTATAACATAAAGATATTTAGTACAAACTTTCTACTACAACCACAAAAATATAAGCAAAAAATTATTTAGTACAACATGAAGGTCCAACTACTCAATAGAGGGAATGATAGAATTAGATTCAGAGATTGATCTTTGGCCTTCAATATTATCATCACTGAATATCATTGCTTCCAACTCTGGTTCATCTAGAGAAAGATTTGCAACCTCCAATAATCTCATATCATCAAGGCACTCGAACCAATCTCCAGCAACATCCCACATCTTGTTATCACATGTCATATAAAGTGGGGTTTTCCTTGATATAAGACAAAGATTTGTATGCACATAAATTAAATCTTCAACTCATTGTGGAGTTATTTTTATTCCTCTTCATTGATTGAATAAATGAGTATGTGCTCCAATTTCTCTCACAACAAGAAGAGGATGATACTTGAAGTTCTGCTTGATTTTAAACTTCGTAAGTTATTTGTATGGAAAGATATCGAGCGGTACCGAGCATGTACCGAGCAGTACCAAGCATGTACTGAGCAGTATCGAGTATGTACCTAGCGGCACCGAGCTTGTACCTAGTAGTACCGAGCATATACTGAGCGGTACCGAGTATGTACCTAGCGATACCTAGCGGTACCGAGCATGTACATTAGCTTTTTTTTTGGGTAAGTTTCAAAAAACAACAATTAATATTTCAGGCTTCGAGAGTCAGGCGTCAATGCCATTTATCACTCACCGAGAAAGGAGATGAAAATAACTTCACTGCCAAAAAGAAATAAAAATGAGAATATTCGATGATTGGAAATTAAGTGCGGACGTTGATTTGGTGTTCTGGATAAGAAATAAGAAATTTAGTTTAAATCCCACAAAATACAAAAAATTATATTTAAAAAAAAATCATAAAATATTTAAGATACGCGTGTCCAATTTGCATTTAATATTTTTTAATCGGACACGTTTTTGGCGTGTCCGAGACGTGTTGGAGGAGTGTCGTGTCGGACACTGCACACCTCTTTGAGGAGAAGTGTCGGTGCATCGTAGGTTGGTACTATACAACATTTTTGGAGAATTAATTCTTTTTGCTAAATCTGTGTGCTGGCTGGGTTTTCCCTTTTATTTAACCATGTCTTCTTGGAGGCTTGGGCTCTAGTTTTCTTGGTTAGAGATTTTGAATTCTCTTTCTCTCAAATCGAAGAATCTTGTATGGTTGTTGTCTTTATTCACCTAGTAGTGGAATACAAGTGGTTGGCTTGATTTTCTTCAGATTTCTACTCAGTTTCGTTGCTGTTTTCCACTGTTTCGGGCTGTTTTCCTGCTGCAAACAGCAGTTTCGTTGCTGTTTGTTCACCAATTTGGGATAGGTTTGCTTGCGAACTCAAGAATTACCTTAGGGTTACTTGCGAACTTAAGTATTTCCTATAACATGCCAATTGGCCAATAGCTTGCATTTGGACGCTAGTATGGTGTTTGCATTGTTAATATTTGATTAAGCTTTTTTTTTAAAAAATTTTTTTGAGTCATCACGATTTTATTTTTACAGGTATAAGTTTGATGATGAGCGGGTAACTAAAGAAGATGTGAAAAGGGCTCTAGAGGAGCAGTATGGTGGGGAAGAAGAGGTGTTTGTTACATTGCCATCTAGGTGTCAGCTTTTCTTTCAAACTCACCTGATTATTTACTTTCTAACATCTTTCCTTTCTATGCTTCTTTGCCTTCTGCAGTTGCCACAGACAAATCCCGGATTTAATAATACTCCGTTCAAGTTTACAAAATATTCAAATGCATATATGCTTGTTTACATTCGTGAATCTGACAAGGATAAGATAATTTGCAATGTGGATGAGAAGGATATCGCAGAACACCTTAGAGTAAGAAATTTCCTGTAATTTTAAATTTATAATTAGTCAAATTTACAAGGAATTTATTTTGTTAATGAGTTTCCCTTGGTAAATATTTTGCGAAGGAAGGCCCTTTGGATGCCAAAGGCATGGTGCGGCTTGGTTTCTCCTGTTAGTTTTGAATGCTTCTGCCTTTTGGATGATTTTAGATGTTACCCTATACATGGGTGGCATCTCTAATGTTCCTTTTAGTGCATGTAGTTTAAGATTGGAACATTTGTCCACCTGATAGCATTAATCCTTGTAGCACCTTGGATGTCAGCATGGAAACTCTGTCTTTGAACACTCTTCCCAAAGAAAAAAAAAACTCCATCTTTTGACTTGGATTTTTAGAGAACATCACCAAGGGTTAAAAAATTGAAGTTTGTTGCTTTATAAATTTCTCATTGCATCCCATTTATGATGTAGACAAAGGGGGGGTCAACCCTAGTCCAAAATAAATCATATTTTGGCTTCCCTTGAGTCTAGTAGTTAACCTGCGGGTTGCTCGGAAATCCTGCGGGCTCTTTCCAACCTTCTTTTCTCATCCCCTCCGGAAATCCTGCGGGCTCTTTCCACCCTTTCTTCTCGGGCTTCTAATCTCTTCGTCTCTCCGCAAGTGCCACTCCACCTGTATCCTTCTTCTCAAAGTGCAGCAACTTTAGGGTGTGTCTGTCGTGTTGTTTGTAAGTCGTCGTTATAATTTCTTTTGTTTAATTTTATTTGAAATATAAGAGTTTGTTCTTTCCTTTTGTTGATTTTTTAGTCCCTTTTCTCGTCTTTAGTTATTTTCGTCCGTAGAAGTCCGTCGTGTCTTTTGTGGGCGAAGGGTATAGGCTCCCTATATCTTTTGCCCGCATCAATTT
This sequence comes from Dendrobium catenatum, assembly GCF_001605985.2. NCBI lineage: Eukaryota > Viridiplantae > Streptophyta > Magnoliopsida > Asparagales > Orchidaceae > Dendrobium > Dendrobium catenatum. The sequence continues at coordinate 91,935 of NW_021320064.1, read as the reverse complement.
ATGTGACAGATGGCATGCACTATCATATAATTAGTCAATTAGATTTTGCTGGATTAGTTCTGGGATATACATTTCCACTATAAATAAATGGAGATTTTGATCCTCATATATGAGCTTGATTTTGAAGCAAATTCAATAATTAAAATCCATAGAAAAGTATAACAAACCAACTCTTTGAGAATTCTTTATTTCTAGCCAACATGTTTTGATAAATTGTTTAGAATTACTTTTCTTATTTTATGGAATTTGAGCTTCTTTTACATTAAAATTATTTTAAAAAATATTGCTTGAGCTATTACTAATTACAAATTGCATGTGTCACTTGCAACACAACATATGTTGCACATTGACCATGCACGATTTGACTTGTGTGCAATGCAATATGTATGGGTTGCATTCAGGACATGCGGGGTTATAAATAATTTGAATCGAACCATATACTATCATGTTTCAAGTTTGGTCATTCATTTTCTTATCGAGTTCAAGTTGAGATTGGACATGGCTTGGGTTTTAAAATTTTGTTCAAGCTTGATTATTAGTTTTCTTATTTTCTTGAGCCATTGTCAAGCTCTAATTGAGTTGAATAAATTATATGTTAGATTTTAATGATTGAAACATGTAGCCTTTTCACTAAACATAATTGAATTTATATATTTTAATCTAGATTTAACTGAGTTTATATAAGTTAATTCATGAATGTTTAAATATTAATTAGAAAATATTTTAAGCTTTATATTTAGCTCTTTGTTCGACATTTTCCATACATATATTAGTAATAATATACCTAATTTTTAAAGTGCATAAGATATAAAAAAATCTATACCTAATTTTTAAAATACATAAGATATATGAAGATGTATGCTTGAACATAGAGTACCTTACCAAATAAACGATTAAGCTGTGGTTAAATGAACGTTATATTAAGTTCTTGACAATTTATTTGCTTAACAACTAATGAGTGTGCTCACAAACATAAATAAATTCGTGGGTTAGTCTTCAAGCTTGTTATATTAAATAAATAAACATAAATGAGTCTTATTTGAATGAATATCAAATTGTTTAACTAGTGCAATAATTTATTTACAACCCTAATGCCATGCGTGGGATGATCCCTGCCTCATGAAGATCACATATTATGTAAGATGCATCTTCAAACACCTCGAGTGGTTGAGCACTTAACAACTGTGGTCTTGGCACGCTCTTTGCTATGACACCTATGAAACCCCTCAGTGTGTGCTAAGAATTAAAAAAATAAAATTAAGTTTATGAATGGTTCTTGGCACGCTCTTTGCTTTTACAAATCTTATTTGTATCAAGAGATACCTTCAAAATTGAATAGACTTTTGAAATGTCAGATATTTCTTATCTGCCGTATGATATTTATTTATTTTCTTACTCCCAACCATCACCTATCACAAAGGATCAGTCAAATTAAAATCTATCCGTGATTTCTTTACAAATAATATTTATAATTTTATATTAGCTATTTAGACATCTATTGTTTTACATTCACTTTATTTACTAGCTATTAAGTGCCACCAAGTTCATAAGGCATGAAGGTTGAAACATAAGCTCTATGGTCCCAACCAGCTGATTTAAATCCGAGTTAAGTGGGTTTTTTTTCTCCACAAATTTATTGATGTCTGCCATGTATCATGCGGCATCTAAGGTTGTCCAGTAATCTGGCCACTAGTGTCATAGCTGATCGATGCTTAGGTGACATTACTTACTGCTCATTTTGTTGAAAACCCAAATGTGCCAACATGTCCTTTGATTACACTTACAATGCAAAAGGGCTTGACTTTACCAATTCTTTAGCAAGGGAGCTCCATTATTTGATGAAGCTTTTTTTCCCTTCAAATAATCGTCCTTAATAATTAGCATTCACTGCTGAAGACTCCAGTGATTTTTGATATGTTTCTGCAGATAAGGCTGAAGAAAGAACAAGAGGAAAAGGAGCACAAGAAAAAGGAGAAAGCAGAGGCTCACCTTTATACAATTATAAAGGTCTTTTATTTATAATACTTGGTTCTTTTCAGTATGAATTTTGGCTGAGCTCCGTCTTATCTGTGCTTTCTTTCTGTGAGTGTCCTTTAACAAAAATAGGTAGCTCGGGATGAAGATTTGGCCCAACAGACTGGAAAAGATATTTATTTTGATTTAGTTGATCATGAAAAGGTTCGCAGTTTCCGCATACAGAAGCAAATGCCTTTCAATCTTTTCAAGGTAATGATTTTAGAGTTGTCGTATAATCAAGTTTTGCATGTGATTTCTCAATTACTTCAGCCAGAGTTACAATTTCACATCTCAGTTGACGCAGTTGGATAATTAATCTTAGAGTTGGTTGGAAAGGTCTTTAGCGTGCAGTTCTTTTAACGTGACGTGTCTTTTCTTTTGTGGACGAGCTGGTGTTTTTGTTCTTCAGGGCTATGTTTAACTTATAAGGCTTATGGTGACATTTGGCTCGTCTTTCTTGCCATGTAAAATAGGCCACTTTTTTCTTACTTAGCAATGTCATTGGAAATTGTTCAAATGTCGGTATTTTCTTTTCTTATAATGTTGAGAAGCATTTTGTTTTAATTAGGCATTTTATTTCTGTGTGCTATTAAAACAAATTTGGCTATTTGTTGAAAGTAAAGTTCTTAATATTTTATCTAATGAAAATAAAATGGATCAGGTTTTCTATGAAGTTAGGTCCTTATAATAATGATATATTTATGGGAGGAGAGAGAGAGAGTAGCAATGGTAAATATGTTTAGATGCCTTCTTTAAGTCAATTTGTAGGTTATTTGCATGGTGTTTCTGGATTCGCTAATGAACTAGCTTATTATTATTATTGTTATTATTATTATTATTATTATTATTATTATTATTATTATTATTATTATTATTATTATTGTAAGTAGTCTGATTGATGCATGCAGTGACATTTTTATTCTTCTGTTGATTCAGAAATCTCAGTTATGAACATTGTTTGTATATTCACTATATCAGATGAATTGATTACCATAGATGTTCAAATAGCTTCGATCTTCAACTCTTAAGAATTCATTTGATTTTGACTTCGATTTATTTATAACAATAAAGTGGTCTACAGGATGAGGTAGCCAAGGAATTTGGTGTCCCAGTCCAATATCAACGTTTTTGGTTGTGGGCTAAGCGGCAGAACCATACCTACCGTCCCAATAGGCCATTGCATCCGCAAGAGGAAGCACAATCTGTAAGTACTTCGTAGCCTTTGATAGTTATAGTTCCTAACATTGAACCATTTTAGATAAGAAGCATATTTAATTATGTACTTATTGACACCATCCCTGAGTCTTTTAGTGTAAGATTTCTGTACCTGCTATTCTTATTTTAATTCTGCGCTGCTTTGTGTTCCATTAAATAGTACGAGCAAGCCTTAACTCTATTTGTTCAGATTAGATTTGTGATATTGTTTATGGATGCGTTTAATTGATATGAAAAATGCGTCAGTTATAACATGCTTGCAATATGCTTACTTTTTGTGAATTCTTGTTTGGATTTGTTATCTGATAGACAACTTGACTGTAAGGCATGCCAACTTCTGAAGGGGTATTGTGTCTGTATTTCTTGCTTTTCATAGAAACATGGATTTTATGCCCTATTCAAACATTTCAAATTTAAAAAATTTGGCACCACATCATTTTCACGAAGTTCTGTATTTCTTAAGGATGTAATTGTGGCTCATTTGAAATGTTGGCAAATAAGGTGTTGCAGTTATTAGACAGTGCGTTATGTCATTGCACGGTTATATTGTTTTATTAAATTTTCATAGAAAAATAATTTATCTACACTTTCTAAATGAATTACAATAGATAAATTTGTATGTATGAGCAAGAAACATTTTCTGTTGTTGCATGTGTTGTAATGAATGTTACTCTTACATCTAATGAATTTATGAATGTATACGTGCTGTTTATGATGTATTTGCAGTTGTTTAAGGTCATGACTGTGTGCGCACATGAAACTATTTATCGGTATGCCATACTATCCATCTTGTACCTTTTGAAATTACATTTCTTTTATGTTGAATGTGTGTATCTTATCCATACTATATAAACTATACTAACCACCACATTTTGTATCTCTTTTTTGACCACCACAATACATGATTTTGTACAAACATTTTATTTCTGGCTTTGTGAATCAGACTTTAGGATATGCTAGTAGTTCTTTGATCTGCATCCGGACATCTTGAACCTATGACATGTAGTCACCATCAGTTTTACTGCACAGTAAACTTCATAGTTTGTGTTTTAGAAATAACGTAGAGCTTAAATGGGAGGTAAGGCTTCAACCCCTCCATTATCTTGCTAATATCTATTATTACATTAAGTTTGTTTGTTTTGCGTGCCATTTTAAATCATTAGAGATTGTGCTCAAAGCTTCATCTATGCGCACCGCATTCATGTGTAAACTGAATAACGAATATCTTGTCACCTTTCTGTGGAGGGGTTGATATTCTGAATTTGATCTATTTATGCTGTTTTGATAAGTATTAATGTAACTTTTAAAGGAAACATCAGCAGTTTTCTATTTGAACATTTCGCTTTCTGTAGGAATAGAAAGTAGATGGGTGCTGTACTACGTTCTTTTCCAACTCTAAATAGGTGAGATAAGGCTAATGATGATAATATTGTATGATACGTTTGCCCAGGTTGGGCAACTAAGAGAAGTATCAAATAAAGCACACAATGCTGAACTAAGGCTATTCTTGGAGGTGGAACTTGGACCGGTATTTTATATCTTACGAGTCTCTTATATTTGTGTTCAGGATTTGTTCTTTCATAAATGTTAATGTATTCTTTTGTCTTGTTGCAAACATGAGGCGTTTACTAATATGTGGTTTCTTTTTTTTTTCTTATACCATTATTTATATTATTTACTTTTATCACTTAGGACCTTCGTGCTCTCCCTCCACCAGACAAGACCAAGGAAGATATACTATTATTTTTTAAACTTTATGACCCTGAAAAAGAAGAGCTAAGGTAGTTGGCATTTCTTCTATTATATATTACTTTTTTCTATTCTTATCTTGCTCTAAGTTTTGTGTGTAAAATTTGCTCTTGGTATTCTATAGATATGTTGGAAGACTTTTTGTGAAAGCTCTTGGGAAACCGTTGGAGATATTGTCAAAATTAAATCAAATGGCTGGTTTCTCTCAAAATGAAGAGATTGAACTTTATGAGGTTACTCCATTTAACCCAAATTTATTAATTGTTCCATTTTTTTTTTGTGTTGGTGATTGTAGTGGCTACAACTCACACTAAAGAATCTTGCCAATTTTCCCATCAATGACACAGGAAATAAAGTTTGATCCGAGTGTAATGTGTGAACACATCGACAAGAAGCTATCTTTTCGGTCTAGCCAGGTTCGTTGTATTTCTCATTTAAATCTAAATTCATTTGTAGTGTACTTTTATCAGTAATACCTATATATTTTTACTTTCAGCTTGAAGATGGTGATATCATTTGTTATCAAAAAGCTCCTATTCAAGATAATGAAGATAAATATCGTTATCCGGATGTTCCTTCTTTTTTGGAATATGTTCATAACCGACAGGTAATTTGGTGATTTATCTACATATGTGCTGCAGGGATTTAAGCAGTTAATATTATTTGCCTTGTAATTACCCTCGCCTCCCTTGCCTGTGCCCCCCTTATCCAGATGCTCATCTCTGTGTGTATTTAAGTTCATAATTAGTCTTGTAAATGTTAACTATAACTAATTTTGTATTTTCTATTTATTTCCAAAGTTAGTCTTTTAATTAATCATTAAGACAATTTTTGAATGCTTGTAAATCTTTCCAATTGATGATAGAATAGAAAAAATATTTTTTTTCCTTGGGTTTCCCTTTGGGGAATTAGTTCCTTCTCTTGCTTCTAGTGATGAGGGTTTATTTCTCTTCTTGAACTGTTACCTCCCCTCATCTTAAGGAATTCATTCATTTATTCCTCTACCTCCTCCATATTGAATTCTTCATTTCCCAGGGTATCATGAATAACATTTTGTAAATTTAGATTCAACTAAATCAAATTAGATTTATTTTGTAACTATAACCATTTTATGCATTTGACACATCATCAAAATAATATTAAGAAATCACAATTTCTTCGATAAGATCATATTTAAGCTTTCATAGCTTTTGTATTAGTGTATGCTTGACAGGCTTTAGAGAAGGTATTGGTTTATTAATGCAAATCAAGAGAAAATGAAAAAAAAAAAAAATCGCCAAAGATTAACATCCACTAACTATTTTTAATGCAATTTCATTCCGCCAATATTGGATTTTGGATTTTTACATACCTTAACATTTCTATAAACAACAAAAAAATAATAATTCCCACTGTTTGCATTAATTCAACACTCTTGAATTTCTATCAACTCAAGAAGCTTCCAATCCAGCCTGATCAAGATAACAAGAACTGGTTCTTGGTTTTCCTAAACCGAGAGAATAAGAGAAGTCCACGTTCCAAGATAGGCATAGTAAGGAAATAATCAAATAATCAGCCACATAAGGAAATCGAAAACAGCAAACAAATCCTATGGAAAGCCATTAAAAACATATGCACATTTTGCAGTAGGCAAAACATATTTAATCCATTAGCAATCCATACCAAAAACCGTGTCAGGCTACAACATAGCCATGTGCAAGTTCTGATTAAAATCAAGGAACTAAAAGTGCTGAACTAGTGAATCCGACGAGACCTTAATTGAAAAAAATTGCAAGAAGTTAACCAAACTCGCTAATGTAATCAAGATAGAAGAGACCATAACCTGTTGACATAGCATGGTATATGTTACATTTCTAGTTCCCCAGTCTTTAATCTTTTTACATCCCTCTTCTATCCCCTTAACTCATAACGTTTAATTTTATGTGACTTCCAATGTAGGTGGTCCATTTTCGGTCATTGGAGAGGCCAAAGGAGGATGATTTTAGCTTGGAGTTGTAAGTCTTAATGCCTCTTATTGTTAATGCAAACTAGCTATTTTATGTGATAGATAGATCTGAGATTATTTGACATTTCTAATGCATGTTTATTTTTGCTTTTTTTAAAAAAATAAAATCATATGCTTTAGGTCAAAGCTTTTCACCTATGATGACGTTGTAGAAAGACTTGCTCGACATATTGGTCTTGATGACCCATCAAAGATACGGTTGACATCTCATAACTGCTATTCTCAACAGCCTAAACCCCAACCTGTCAAATACAGAGGTGTAGAGCATCTTTCGGACATGCTTGTCCACTACAACCAGGTTTTTCTGTTCTAAACAATTTTTTTGAATCTGGAATCTGTTGTATTATGCTTGCTGATGTTAACTGAAGGAATATACATGACTTGTGAAATAGATCTCGGACATATTGTACTATGAAGTTTTGGATATTCCTCTTCCAGAATTGCAAGGTTTAAAAACTCTTAAAGTTGCATTTCATCATGCCACGAAGGATGAGGTGTGCTTGCTGTTTATTGCTTATGTTTAATAACATGAAAGTTTATGTTGAAAACATGATTTCTCTATTTATCCAGGTAGTGATTCACAACATCAGGCTACCAAAAAGCAGTACTGTTGCTGATGTGATTAATGACTTGAAAACAAAGGTGGCTGTAGCTGCAAGCATTATGCTTTCATATATACTTTCACCTATGATTTTTAATCCTGACAATTCAACTTTGGAAATTTAGTGCTTTACTGCTTTATGTAGCCATGCTGTACTTGTAAGGAGAACGTTCCTTTTGATCATAAGATAATCAACTATATGGCGCATAGTTTTTTTCTGGTTCTTTTGATTTTCTTACTGGATTTCATCCACGTTTCAAGTATGACTTTATTTTGATAGGTCGAACTGTCTCATCCTAATGCGGAACTCCGATTAATTGAGGTTTTCTACCACAAAATTTACAAGGTACTCTTCAAGCATATCGAGCTATCTAAAGTTTGCGCTATACTTAAAGTGAATGATCTTAGCATTCATATTCTAATCATAGAGTTAATATACTAATCAAGATTTTATCCTCTTATAGTTTTGAGGTTTACTTTAAGTTGTTGAGATAAATTTTTGTCTCCTGCTTTCTAGTTGTTATATATCAAACCATTTTTTTAGCATAGTTGAGCATCATCTGTGGTTGATTGTATTGCTTTGATGACATAATTATTTTATATTGATTAATTGTTGTAATGGTATGCTAAAATGTTAAATTAGAATTTTTAGAAAATTTTTCAAGTAGAGGTTTGTGTAGCATCTATTCAAGAAGACTTTTAGGTTCTGGATTTAACATTATCTGAGCTTTTTATGAATAGTTTAAGCCTCCTTCACCGCAGTCATCCTTTTCTTTTTTTGGTTGTAGATCTTTCCGCCCTCTGAGAAGATAGAAAACATAAATGATCAGTACTGGACCCTGCGTGCTGAGGAGGTAAGTTGTTTATTCCTGATCTCCTTTTGCTTGAGAAAAGCTTTTACTCTGGCGTTTGTGATCACTTTGGCATTTTTAGCATGTTTGTTTTGTGGAGAACTTTATTCCTTTAATATTAGTGAATACATTTGGGGCTTTGTTTCTTCAATATCAATGTATGCTGCAGATTCCAGAAGAAGAGAAAAACCTTGGTTCACATAATCGCTTGATTCATGTCTATCACTTCATGAAGGATCCTAATCAAAACCAAATGGTAAATTATATGAAATTTGGTTATAGAATATTTGTTTTTGAGCCAATTTTATTATGCGAAATGATTTTTATGTTAGCAGCTACTCAGCTAGTAATATACTAGTTTAAATAGCACAGCTTTAGTAACTTGTTAAGGGTATTGTTTTTGTCATTCTTAAGGAAACGTTTTTTTTAGATATCTGGTTTTTTAGTTACCAAATTTATTTATTTTTCCGGCAGCAGGTTCAGAACTTTGGGGAGCCTTTCTTCTTGGTTATCCATGATGGCGAGACACTAGCTGAGATTAAATTGCGCATTCAGAAGAAACTGCAAGTTCCTGATGAGGAATTCTCGAAGGTACAACTTTTATGTTACTAAAATTTGTGTTTCTCTATATTTTGGGTCTTGTTGTTTTTGAACTAACTTTACCTCTTGCTTGAGGTTAGTAGCATATTCCTAATTTAAGGACTATAAATTCAATCAATGTTGCTGTGATGTTGGCATGCATCTATATCTACTCCAATGCTAAAATGTAAAAAGTATTTGCATTTAAGCTCCCCTTCTTCTTCTTTCTACTTGTGCATGTTTTTTTTCTTTCTTTTCACACTTAACGAGTTTTCATTTCGTTGATACTGCTACAAATGGTGTTTAAGCAACACAGGTACTACAGTGATGCGCACTACCCTGCAATGTGAAATTGCTTGTTGTTTTGTGATGGTAAAATTGCATGCAAAGAGAAAATATAAATTTTGAGATAATTATTGGCAACAGGACCTGATGCAAGGATGCCAGTATGATGTATTGCAGCCAATATGATGCACAGTATAATTTCAGTCAAAATAAAATAAAGGATTCACAAATTATAAGTTTCCAATTAACTTAATTTGGCTTGAATATTCTACATAGTATGATTTCATGCATAATCAAATAAAAGATTCACAAATTGTAAGTTTCTAATTAATTTAATTTACATTTTTTTTTAAAATGTAAACATGTTTTATTGGAATTTAAAACCAATTGATACTAAAATAATCCAATAATTCCAACAAGAAATTGAAATAATATAAAATTAGTGGGAAAAATGAATTAGTTTTCACAACTTGTATTTTCGAGATTTCAATTTTTTGTCAAAATAAAAAACATTAAACAAGTCAATATTAAATAATAAAAGAAATAGAACAAGGGCCAAAAATATCAAAGTAAGAAAAAAATAAGTCTCATGCTGATACAATGAGATACTTTTTACAGAATTAGATCGTTGACTTGTAATGCAATTGAAGGAACCAACAACACATTCAACCTGCACTGTCAATAGCACAACTAGGAAGAGAAATTTTATTCAAGCCAAAATAATTTAATCGCATGCCTCAACATATATTATGGATGACTCATCGCCAGATAATTTGATAGTACAAAATTAACCTCCAGTTCGTGGATTAATTTTGCCATAGGAGATGAAAGAAAAGAGTTTTAAAGAAACTATAAGATACCGCAACGGAGGAATAGGATTAGGGGAATATTTAAGAAACATAATTAGGCATGCAATCTTAAGCAATCAACAACCAGAGAACTGGGGAAGGGTCAAAGAGGCATAAGACCCTCACAGAGAAGGACTAAGGTATGATTGATATGAAAAAGAGCAATTTGAAGATTGGAAAAAAGAAACTTTTTATTAAAAGTTTAATTCAGCCAAATTTTACCAAACTTGGCTAGACATTTGATCAGGTGGAAACGAAGTGTTTTCATACTTTAAAAATTATGTTGAAGCACACTGCTATTCTGAAGCTATGGTTGTGAATCTTGTTTTCTAGGAATTTGGATTGCTTTGTATGGTTTTGCTTGAAGAGTAGGAACCAAGTTGGGCCGAAATTGTAACCAACTTACGTTTCTTAATGTCATTTTTAACTTCAATGTTTCCTTTAGGTGAAGCACGTCCTCTTTGTCCAAACGTTTCTATGATTAGTAACAGTTATTCTTTTTGTTCATGTAGGCGAATAATGGCTTGTTTTCTTTAGTTGCATGTCATTTTTTTGGCATGGGCATTGCCTTTGTGAGCTTTTGTTGATGATCACATGGATTTCACTCAATATTTGATAGGGCAGATGTAAAAATTTTCCTTCCCCTGATGATGCAGACGATTATTTGCTCGATAAACCAGCATAATTTGCATAAACTAGACTACTTTTTTTTTAAGTTGTGTACCTTATTATGAAACCTGGTGATCTTCTGTCGGTTTTGCAGTGGAAATTTGCACTATTGTCACTTGGACGCCCTGAATACTTGCAGGATTCTGATATTATTGCTGGCCGATTTCAGGTTCCTGAAGCTTTTAGTTCCTGAATTTGTTTAATAATGTTTAAGTGATTGTCTCAAAATAGGTTTTTTCCTCTTCTGTACAGCAGAGGAGAGATGTCTATGGAGCCTGGGAACAATATCTTGGATTGGAGCATTCTGACACCACACCTAAAAGGGCTTATACGGCTAATCAGGTACAAAACTAAATCTACATTCTCTCTCCAAGAAATAGGACATTGCCCAGCCTGTCCTTTTATGTCCTGATCATTCTCTTAAAGGGGTATCATTACAAATATTAAATCTGAGAGGGCTGCACTAAACAAGAAATAAGTAAATTTTTATCATAATTATCAATATTTTTTTATTACAAAGGGAGCATGCGCCCCGCTCCTAGTATCTCCATCACCAGAATTTTTATTTTGTGCGGAGTCCGGACCGTCCGGAGACCAATAAAAATGCGCCACGACATCTTAAAAATATACCGCGCTCGCGTGGAACCGGACGGTTCGAGAACCGTCTGGTGTCCGCACAGAATAATAGTTTCCAGCACCGTTATCTTGACAGATTTTGGCTTCATGGTTTTCATATTTTGCAGAGTCGTCACGCCTACGAAAAACCTGTGAAAATCTACAACTAATGAATGTCATCATTCTTTGTCGTGTGAGTTCCTGACATGGAGAAAACGCCTCGACATCCTGTGTGGCATAGAGGCCCGTGACATTTAACCATGGAATCTGAGTTGCCTATGATGAACCCAAAAAAAAATGGAACTTCCACTCATGTTTGGCAATTGAGTCTGGTTTTGCCGGCTGTGGAAGCTCAACCTCAGACTATCTGCTCCTGTTTATTCCCGTAGCACTCTAGTTGAGTCCGTCAGTACAGTTTTAAGGTCACATCGTCTCAATCAGTGTAATTCTAGTGCGCACAAGTAGAAGAAGATTTTGACTTAGATGTATACAGAATATATATAGTTGGTTTCTCTCGCTCGTTTGATTGTTTTGATTTATTCTCTCACTGCTACATGGGGATATCGATCATATGCTACTTTTGCTTCTGGGAGAAAGATGGTGGGGTGTATAATTTGGTGATTGGGTTGTCACTGCTTTGATTTGTAGTAAACTGCGTATGTAAAGAAACGAGCTTCCACCTCTTTTAGACTCCTCTTCTCTCCTATCCTACTTTCTTAATTTATGCACCTGTTCTTTTTCCATTGTTTGGGTAACACTGGAAGGTCATCATGAAAACTTCTATACTGATTAATTCTGCACTGAAGAAGTCACTTTATTATTATATATATGTAATAATTTGTTATATGATACACTATGCTATTTATTTAAATATATATTATTTAAGTAGATATAATAAATTATGTATTAATTATTATTTGTTTATAGTTTAATGTATATTGTATTACCTTTTATTATGAATAATATTATTTATATTTAAATGTAGAAGTCTGCTTGCTTGCATATATAGAAGTGATTTGTGGAGAAATGTGAGCTTGTAGGGGAAAAAAGGTTAAATGTTAAATTAGCCTTTTATATATTCTTTTGAGGTTTTATAGGGGTAATGCATTGCTCCTTTTGCTTTTTCAGAATTTCTCAGAATTTTAATTTCTGATCTAGAGTTTATGACCTTACAGATTTGTAAATAGTTTGGTTGTTTTTTATGATTTACAATTCTTAAATTTTAGTTTGGGCGGATTATGTAAAAATAACCAAACTGAAATTCGATTAAAATCATTGACCCAATTTGTGTAAGTTATGTTGTGAATCTATCTGTTTAAGGCAGAAGGAATTTTAATTTAATTTTTTTTTGTTAGGAGAAATGTTACATTTGTCTGATTTGGTTAACTACTGATTTTAATGAGGTTTTTTCAATTTGAAATAGCTATTGATACATTGATAGCAACTTTTAAAATAGTTAATTTCTCATAATAATTTTACAAATAGAGAATTTTGTTTTTATTGGAGCATTATTAAAATTGAAGTTAGAGAGGTTTTAAAGAAAATGAAGTGTGTGAAAATTGTTGGATCAAATGATACTCCAACAGAGGTCGAAATATGTAAGAGATGAAAGAATTTTTTGGCTTATTAAAATTTTTAATATTATTTTGAAGAATAAAAAATGCTAGCTATGTGAAGAATAAGTGTTGTTTTTTATGTTCAAGAAGATTTATTATGAAAATTATAAATGAATTAAGTTGATGTGTCATACTTTAAAAATATAGGAGAGAGTTATACATCATAAGTTATGACATGATATTACTATTTCTCAAAATTAATTTGAATTCATACCACAGAGTAGATTTACTATGTAAGTCATATATTTATTAAGAGGTTTGATGGAGAAGTATAAAGAGAAAAAGGAAGATCTTAATATGATATTTATTGATTTAGAGAAAACATATGATAAAGTCATACGAGAAGTGCTATGGAGAGTTTTAAAAAAGAAAGTGATTAATAATGCTTATATTCAAGTCATTAGGGATATATATGTTAGAGCTATTACTTGTGTTACACAAGATGATTTGACCAAGTATATTCCAATTTCAGTTGGAATATATTAAGGATCAACCTTAAGCCCATATCTTTTTGCTTTAGTCATGAATTTCTTATTAGAGATTTGCAAGAGCATGTTCCCTAGCGTATGCTTTTTGCTGCCTATATTCTTCTTGTTGATAAGACTAAAGAGCGAGTTAAAGGTAAATTTGAATTATGGAGATCGACCTTAGAGTCTAATGGTTTTCATTTGAGTGGATCTAAAATCGAATACATTGAATATAATTTTAATAGTAATAGATCTAGTGAGGGTATTGTGACTTCGTGCGATCAAGTCATTAAAAAGAGTACACATTTTAGATATATTGGGTCTATTGTTCAGAGTGATGGTGAAATAGATGAGGATATTATTAATATAATTTATGTTGGATGGATGGAGTGGAGGAATCCATCGGGCTTGCTGTATGATAGAAAACTACAACTCAAACTTAAGGAAAAATTATGTGAGATGGTGGTAAGACCTGCTATGCTTTATGACATAAAATGTTGGCCATTAAAAGTGAAGCATAATATTAAGTTAAGTGTTGCAGAGTTGAGGATGCTGAGGTGGAAGAGTGGTTTTACTCTAAGAGACAAGATACGAAATGAGCATAGACGTAAAAAGGTTGGAGTAGCTCCAGTGGCAGATAAGATTAGAGAGAGTCGCCTTAGATGGTTTTGTCACCTAATATGATGGCCTTCTGTTGAGCTGATTAGGAGAATAGATGTATTAGTTTATTAGATTTAACCTAAGTTAAAAAAGGAAGAGGTAGACCTAAAAAGTCTTGATTTGAAATATTAGAAATGATCTTTCTTTATTAGATCAATAAGAATTTGACTCTTAATCAGACAATGGAGAAAAAAATTCATGTAACTGACCCCACATAGTGGGATAAAAGCTTGATGTTGTTGTTGTATGCAATCACCCAAATAAATTCTTAACTATCATGAGATTATGATTTTGCTCAGAATATTTTTTTTTACTATTTTTTAAAATAACTTTCTAATTTAAATACTTTTAATTTATTAATATTTTGTATTAAAAAGTTGCATTAAAAAGCAATGAAAAAATCATCCTAAATAAGACTTAAATATGCTAAATTATTAGAACTTCACCTATAGAGAGAGAGAGAGAGAGAGAGAGAGAGAGAGAAATTGGATTATTATAATTATTAAAGGAGAATAGCTCTTATTCTTTTCTATTTTATGCCATCTATTCACAACTTGAAAACTTAGGACATTTAATTACATTTAAAGTAGACCATTCTTTTTCAGTTCTCACAATGCCGGATGCGTTTTCATCGAAAATTCATCAAAAAATGAAATTTTCTGGTGGATTTCTATTGTTATCGACAGATTTGATCCATCGATAACAGATCATTTTCCTATAGTGTTTATTGTCTTTTAAAATAGAATTTTAGTACAAAAACTAAAAAATTTGTACTAAAATTATGTTTTAAAAAGCAATACAAAAGTCGTGTCAAACGAAATCTTAATCAACTAAAAAATATTTTAAATCTTTACATTCAAAGAAATAAATATGTATTTGTTGACCTAACCTTCAATAAGTTTTAGATGACTTTAATAAGGAGGTATGTTAATGCAGGAGAAGAGAGAGAAATTAATAGATGAGCTCAATACATATTATCTTGTTAAAGATAGTAAATAATGGGAAAAAAAATTATTTGATGTTTCTGAAGTAATTTATATAGGATAGTTAGAAATCACTATATTTATTTTGAAATTAATAATATATGAAATAATTTTTAACTTTCAGTAAATTTCAATCCAGTCTTAATACATATTGAATCAATAATATTCAGGCACAATTATTTTTCCAAAAAAATAGTAACATAAAATTACAAAGCTTAAATGTTTTTTATGATTATTAAGCTATGTTCAGTGGCATTGTGCTGTAGTTTTTTTTTTCTAAAAAAAAAAAAAAAAAAGCTTTAAAAACTAATAAAAAAGCTGTCTCAAACGAAGCTTACGATATATTAGAGATATAATGGAGCACAAATTGAGCAGTAACATTCAATATTCTAGATAACATAACTGTTCAAACTCACTCCTTGTTTATGACTTTGGGAACCTTAATGTAGGGGCTGTCATAGTTTGGCACTTCTGCCAACATTGCTTCCCTGCAAGAGCCAAATAGTCAAAGTAAATGAATGCTCCATTTGAATGGAAAAACAATAATGCTTAAACAATATTAAAAAAAAAGATTGAATGATGTGCAATATTCTCTTTATGAAGAGCACTTGTTCATACAAGCAATTTTGTTAAAAGTTGCAAAGCCTAATTTTTAATCTAAGAACATCAATTTAATCATGGACCGACCTTCACGATAAGATCATTGTGGGGGATAGAAGGGCTCACGCGCCCAGAAAAATAATCAATATTTATAGGTTATTTCATTAAGGATGTTTTAGATAGTTTATTATATCAATGCAGATTTTCTTTCTTTTATAAAGAGAGATTATTACATGCGGACGCCGGATGCGTCAGGAGGCCAATCCGGACACACCACATCACCCAATGTACTGTGTATTAGGTGACATGACACGTCTGGATTGTCCTCCAGATACGTCCGACATCCACGGGTAATAATTTTTCTTTTATAAAAGGGTTGTGAAATTTGCATCAGCAAGATATATATATATATATATATATATATACACACACACACACATTGATCTTCTATTTTATTATAGATTTTATTATGATTTAATGTTGAAGAATTACAACATTAATTCCTTTACTCTAATCCAATATGAAGTAATCATAAATTTTTGGAATGATGTTCGCAATTCCCCAATAAGGTTTATACCTTTTCATATGCCAGATCAATCAAATCTAAGGGAAATTATTGAACAAATTAATATTGTTCTTGGACAAAGAAGGTTCTAATTATAGGGAGAAATAATCACCTATTTTGGAAAGTTTCTGGTGAGTCTTCTCTAAGGTCTGCATTTAGTTCAGTATCTGCAAGAAAACAAAGCAGTGGTTAGATCAAAAGAATGTAAACTAAAAGACATGAGAGGACAAGCCATCACCCACAGTAGAAGCACCCTCTTGGCAAAGGCAAGAGTAGAAGAAGTAATTGTCTGCCAGCCAATACAAGTAAAAAACAAGCAATCTTATAAAAGTAAAACAACAGAAGCACAATAAGCCAAGGAGACACACCAAAGACATGAGAGGACTTGCATCTCCAACCATTTGTGGGAGCGAGTTGATCATAAAAAGGAAAGTCATGCTCCAAAATGCTCCAAGGACGAACACAAGCATGTAGAAAAACTTAGGGACATGGCACACAAGAAGCCACAAGAAAAAGAATCATAAAAACCTCAAATCCAAATACAAAAAAGGTCATACTCATAATGATAAAGAGGAGATAAAGAAAGAAGGAATTTAAAATCCCAAATTCCATCTTGAGGGGGCAAGTAAAGAGGATGGTTGGCATTTTTTCAAGGAGGATGCTTGAATAAAGGATAAATTGCTTAAATCATAGAATAAAGATAGCTTTTTATCCTATTTTCTAGTTATTAGAATTATAATTTCATCATTAAAAATTATAGATCATTATTCTATAAATTTATTCATTAAATTATTTAAGAAATTAAAAAAAACAATTTTACTCCAATTACTCCCCCTCTTTCAATCTCTCACCAAAATTAGTCATAGCCATCTTTTTCTCTCTCTACTCTTCCATCTCCCCATCTCTTTAGCACTCTCCATTACTTTTTTCTCTCTTTAGACATGACTAACCTAAGGAGAGAAGGATTTAATTCAAATGCAAGAGTCTAAAAGGAAGGGAAAACAAATGCATGGGAAAAAAAGAAGAACAAAAGAAAATAGGGATGAATCCAAATAAGCGAAAAGAAGACCATTGAGCTTCTAAAGGAGTAAGACTCCTCCTAAGGTTTAGTTTCCTGAGGTACAGGTTTCATAAAGCGGCTGCAAATCTTGTTGGTGGTATAAACAAGATTATAAGAGGTTAAGGGTATAGGTTTGTTCATAATGATGCGAGGATTTCAATTATATGGAAATGAACAAGCTGGTGTTTACTGTTGAGTAGTTATTGAAACTACAGGTACAGTTCAGAAGCACTTCAGTTCTAATAATAATAGAAATTTGATTGCTAAAATGAAACTCTATCAAAGTGCAAAATTTATCAAACCTAAATGTCATCTGCTTGTCTGAATAGATAACGAAGAATGTATTTGATGACATGGTTTATCTTTAACAATCAAATAAATGCTTAAATGGAATCTCTGAAGCAAGATAAACATATTGTCAACAAACACATTAAGTGGAAAGGTATTTAAAAAAGTTACAACTAAAAATGCAAAGATTAACTTATTGGTTAGCTTGGCCATGGAAAACAACATAATACCAAACAAAAATTTATTGCAGGACCTCCAACATAAATAAAGTTCAAGAAAGCAGATAGCAAATAATATAACCAGTCTGATCTGATCACACATACCGGCTCGAAATGAAGGTTGAACGGACACGAGGTCAACAGCCTGAAGCTGCCCAAACCTATTAGAAAAGGACAGTACCTTGCATAATCATCTTGAATTACCAAAGAAACTCATTTATTTCAACAAAACGACTTCAAAGCAGCTGCTCAACAAAATTGAATTCTTCGACTCCAAAAAGGAATAATGGGTATAAAGTAAAAATAGACGTCAAATAGATGATATGCTGAGTTGTAAAAGAATAATCGAACATTAAGATAAATGGAGAAAGAAAAGAAGAAAAATATATTGACAAGCCACAAAGAAATAACCTAACAATAAAGGCTGGGGCAGGCGAACGTCACTTGGGAGTGGAAGAGAAAAGTACAAACAAAGCCATAACATGCCAAGAATTCTGCTTGGATAGTTGAAGGAGCCATTATTGTTGTTTAACACTTCCAAAATATGGTTCTTCCACTCAACATAAAGATATAGCTAAATGTGGGGATCATTTTTATAACAAACAAACTTAGAGTTTGAAGTCTGAATAATCTACAAAGAATCTACTCTCATGTAAAAAAGCATGTAATTCTTTGTCCTCTGCAAGAACCTCATAACTTTCTCAGCAGTAGCCCAATGATCTTGCGCTAAATTTGGCTATTATCTTCCCAAAATACCAATAGAAAAAGCTATGTCAGATCTAGCACAAAGTTGAATATTCATCAAGCTTCCAACTGCATTTGCTCAAGGCACAGATTTCACGGACTTATTTTTCTTTTTCATTTCTTAGACATTGACTCAGACTCAAACTAAACTTGTCACTCTTTACAACAGGTGCATCTCCAAATTTGCAATTTTATACATTAAACCTAGCAAGGAGAAAACCAATATAATTTGAGAAAGTCCCAATAATCCCTAGGATCTATCATGATGTATCTGAATGCTAAGACGAAAAAACATTTCTTTGATACGCCAAATAAAAAATTCTAGAAAAAAATGTTGTGTTTCTTTAAGCAACTCTAAATCATTACTAGCAAGTACAATTTAATAAACATGAACTAAAGGAAAAATTACTCCACTGATCTTGATATATAACCATTGATCAACTTTATTTTCTTTAAAAAATAAAGTTTTTTTCATCAAAATTTATCTACCATTTAGGAGAATCTTCCTTCAAAACGTATGCAAACTTCCTTAATTTAGGCGCCAAATTATCTTCTCCAATTTCTATAAAGTATAAACACTTTAATTTGTTGCATGTAAACTGATGCAGACAACTAGATAGAAAAAATCAAAAGGGAGAACACAAGGGCTAGTCAAACTTTTCTCAAATTCAACTTAAGCAGGCAAACACTACAGACCGACTTGAAAGAAACAAAACTTAGACAAAAAACGAAACTAAAATAAAAATAAAATAAGCTACCCTCAGAATAACCAACTAATGGTCACCTCCCATGCAATGAAATAATAGGTAAAATAAAAGAAGTGCTTAAGGACATGCAAACCAAAGGTCCACCACAGTTACTTTGGGCCAACGTCCACCACAATACTCCTCCGGCAAATGATACCAAACCAGCCAATAACACCTTCAAGAGCTTGAGAAGAAAGATACAAGTGGGGTGGAAACTTGTGGAGAGAAAAAGTAGGTAAGAAGTCCAAGACGAAATCAAAGAGAGAGGAAGAGAATTGGAAAAAGCTCGCAAGCTCTCCAATAAGAAACCCTTAGGTTTTGAGATATATTCACTCACCAAAAACAGCCTCTTCATGCTTCAAAACAACCCATATTTATAGGTGAAAAGAGGAAGCCAAGCAACCCAAACAGCCTCTAGCCGAACCAACCAAAAAAAGGGAAATAAAAAGACAACAGGCAACGCCTGGAGCAGCACCTAAAGGGACCACGCGGGAATAGGAACAGCCAGCCGCGGGAACAGGTGCCAGGCAGAGAAATTGAAAGGCCAAACGAGAGGGGAAGAACCCGAACAACCCCAATTATGAGCTGAAAAAGGCAACTGAACTTCATAAGCATCATAATGAGCTGAATTTAGTAGTAAAACGCAGCAGCTAACCAAAGGGACAGCATAACCCGAGACAACCAAGCCCAAACCAATGAACCAAATCGGCCCAAGAGCCAAGGCACCAAAGAAGCTAGCACACCCAAGGTAAAAAATGTTCAAAGCACAACCTACTCGTTATCATAGGTTGACTTCCATTATAGGGTAGAAAATAAAAAACAAAAAATAAACATAGCATTCAAATTACAATAGTTCAATAAAAAACTCAAAAAAATTGAAATTTGCATGCATCATAAACATCTAAGTCACCATTCAATAAGTTGTTTTAACACCCAATTTATACAACTCTAAATCAAAATAAGTTATTAGTGTCATTAATGGTACTTGAAGAATTTCTTAATATTCTTCTTGTTAAAAAATGATACAATGCCTATATATATATATACTAAAAAAGTGTCTCATAAAAGAAATAACTAACTAGCTTAATTCTTACCTAAACTTTAGCAAATAGAATCATAGTAGAATAATTTTTTTCTAAAAATTAGAAAATAGAATTATAGAAGAATAATTCTTTCTTAAAATTTAGGAAACAAAATCATAAGATCACAATCAATCTCTCATTTTATCTCTAAAAATATTTTTCTAAAATAAATTCCCCAACTTTGACTTTCTAATATTCAACATTCCCCCTCAAGCTGGAGAATATATATCATACAATCAAAGCTTGCAAATTAAATCTTCAAAGTTAGGCCTAGGTAGAACTTTGGTGAGGATTTCTACAGTTTGTTGCTTAGTAGGGATGAATTTTAATTTAACAATCTCACTAATCACCTTCTTTGTGATGAAGTGTTTGCCAATTTCAACGTGCTTAAACTATCATGATGCACAGGATTCTTAGCTATAATGATAGCTGCCTGATTATCACACATCCTCAGAATAAGAGATGAACTCATTTACCTCAGTTCACTAAGAACCCTTTTTATTCAATCCCCTCACAAATCCTTGTGCTAGTGCTCTATACTCAGCTTCTGCACCACTTCTAGTCACCACTGATTGCTCCTTACTATTGATTACTCAAGACAAAAGAATAGTACCTAGAAGTTAACTGTCTGCCAATGATGTTTCCTGGTCAATTGCATCTGAATAGCCAATTTGCATCTAAATACACTTCAGCGTCACGATTCTCTTCCTTTTTGAAGATTAGGCATTTCCCTAGTGCCATCTTCAAGTATTTACGAATCTTGTAAACAGCTTTCATGTGTTCTTCTATAGGATTGCACATGAATTGACATAGAACACTCACTGCAAAACTAATATTTGACGGAGCGTGTGAAAGATATATTAGAAGTCTAAGAAGTCTCTAATATCTCTCACTATCTATAGATGTACTTACTTTCTCGGTGCCAAATTTCTTCTGATTGGAGGAAATTTTGACAGATGAAGCTAACATGGAGATTGAAAATTATGGACTTTGGATGACATACGATTGATTAAATAGATAACTGTGAGAATGACTTCCCCCCAAGAATAATTTAGAACATTAGAGAAAAACATAAGACATCGGGCAACCTCCAAGAGATGTCTATTCTTACTTTTAGCCACCCCAATTTGTTGAGAGGTGCCAATACAAGAACTTATGTGAATAATCCCATGGTTCTAAAGGTAAGTATTGAGACTACTAGTGAAATATTCCCTAGCATTGTCTGAATTAAATACCTTAATTGATTTTGAATCATAAGATTAAAGGTTTGCACAATTTTTTTGGTCTCAAGCTTTTCTTTCATAAGGAAAACCCAAGTTGCCATTGTATGATCATCAATAAATGTCATAAACCATCGAGTGTCAAAAACACTTTTTATCCTTGAGAGATCCCATACCTCACTATGGATCAAATGAATGACAGTTGAAGGTTTGTATGAAATTTGAGGATATACTTTTCAAATATGCTTTGCAATCTGACAAGTTTCACAATGAAAATATAATGGACTTTATTGATAAATAATTTAGGAAACAATTTTGCAAGATAAACAAAACAAGAATGACCAAGACGGTAATGTAACAATCTAATTTCACTATTTTTAAGGAGATTGTAATTTGACACATAATTGAAAGATTCTAACAGACTCTGAGATTGGACATAACTTTCTTAAGAAAAACTTGGATTGAGGATCTGTTTACATGGGAGGAGATAAAGTCAAGAGCATAGTTCAGTACTGTCAATCATCTTCCCCGATTTCAAGTCCTAAAAGGCACACAACTTTGGATAAAATTTAAAGTCACGAGCCAATTTGCATATGGCCGGTTCAGCCCGCCTTAAAAATTGGCCCAGCATCAAACCGGTGTGAACCATTTCCAGTTTGAACAGTCGGTTCAACCGGCCAATTTATTTGTAATTTTAAATATAAATTATTAAAAATTAATTTTATCTATTTTATAATTATAAATAATCTAACATGAGTGATTTATAGATGTAACATTGTAATGTGAATTTAATATGTAATTTATAGTTGTAAAATTTATCTAAATATATAATATAAATTAATAATAATTTATATTAAATTTAAGATAAATTAGTAATAATTTATATTACATTTATAAGTTTATATATAAACTAAATTTATTTTAGCCCCAAATTTATATCAATATATATTTATTTCATTTTATCATTTTTATATTATTAATTTTTTATTTAAATAATTATAATATTTATTACATCATACGGTTCAAACCCGGTCAAATTGTTGAACCTTAAACCTCTCACTTTTTCGGTTCGACCCCCAATCCAATTTTCACAATCTTGATCTCCACCATTATTGTTAGATGATCTAAAAATAAGGGCAGATGCATCCAACATTGATGCGGGTTGTTCCTTAAATCTCATCATCTTTTTCTTTCTACTTTCTTCACGCCTAAGCTTTGACAAAGCCTCCTTAAGATTGGTTAGTAGTCTAATGCCCATAATTTGACCTCAAACATTATCCAACTCCCTATTAAGTCCTAAGAAAAATTTGAACAACCTTTTTTGTTTCATAATCTGCTTGTATATTACTGCATCTTCTGGACATGACCATGGGTGAGTTTCGAATAAGTCAAGTTGTTGCCAATACTATGTGTAATACTAAGTAACAAACTGTTATCCTTGGCGGAAGTCATGAAGTATTGATTCAACTTGAAAAAGCTCTAAAGTATTTTCAAAGTTAGAGTAAGTCTCTTTGGCTTCATCTCATATTTCTTTTGCAGTCCTAAACAACAAGAAATTTTCACCTGTCATTGTTTATAGAATTGATAAGCCATAACATGATCATATTCAATCTTCCACTTTCTATAACCTAGATCCATAGTTTTTGGCATGGCCGATACTCCCGGAGATACTTATTCTTTCTCTTACCACAAATGAACAACAACACAGATTGTGATCATTGTAAATAATTATGGCCATTTTAATGTGTGTCATGTGATGAGAATACGAGAAGAATCATTTTCACCATGGTTTGAAATTATTGAACTGCTTCCTGATTTTGGTGCCATGATGCTAGATATTTGTGATGAGGCCTTTCCATATTGCAAAGAACAAGATGAGGAAGAAGAACGAAAAAGGTTGCTAGAAATATAGAAGAAGGCCAAAACGAACACAAACCAGAGAGAATTAGGCGTGCAAACGAGTCAAACCGACTCGTGAGCCTGATCGAGCTTGACTTGACAACAAGCTCATGAGCCGAGCTTGTCGAGTTTTGAGCTCGAGCTCGAGCAAGTTTACGAGCTCGGACAATCGAGCTCGAGTTTGATTAAGTCGCTGCTCGACTCGTAGACTCGTCAAGTGGATCAAGTGCGGACGCCGAAGGAGGAAGGAGGAAGGAGGAAGGAGGAAGGTGGAATCGAGGAAGGCTTAAGTGGAAGCGTCGACCTGAAATCAGAAGCGAACTATGGGTGAGAAATTAGAAACACGCTTGGATGCTAAAGCAGAAGCGCATATGCAAAATCGCGAACACTGAAGCGGAAACTTGGACCGGAAGCTTCGCGAGTTGCCTCGCAAGCCCGCATCCATTGTCACGAGCCAAGCTTGAGCAGGCCATTTGAGCTCGAGTCGAGCTCGCAATTTAACTAACGAGTCGAGCTCGGCATGATTCAAGCTCGACACGACTCGTTTGCACCCCTAGAGAGAATCGGTAAGAGAGAATTGGCCTGAGAAACAAAAAGATGGCTAGAAAGAATATGCTAGAGAGAGGTGACCTGAAGGGATTATGATGTGAAACATAATTGCATGGATGAGTTGCTTAAAGGAAATTTGCACGCTTAATATTCCAAAGGGAAAGACAAATACGGAGCTCCGGCATAGTCACTTTGGTGTTGGGGAAGAAGTGGACAGCAGTTGGAGTCTTTCGGATGAAAGATACGGTGTTGGGAAGCCTGCAGAAATCAGCAGACAGCAGTCCAGTTTCCTTGGACAGCAGTTTTTGACATTGGAAACTCCTCAGGACAGCAAGGGTTGGGCCTAAACAGTTGGACAGCAGGTTGTGAGAGAGCAGCCCATAGTTTGGAGATTTTAGGCGGCCGGAATCCATATTTTCCTTGGCTGGAATTCTGAGACAGCAGGTAAAAACTGGACCTTTTGACAAATGGATGTTCAGTGGAGGAAGGGAAGAGATAGGGGAAGCGGGCGGCGAGTCCAAGGAAGGAATGAGGGATTAATTGATGCTTAGGTGGAGAGTGGAGAGAGAAAGAATTTGAATTTGATTTCAAATTCAAATGGGAGTTGGGCTTAAGAGGGAAATCTAAGGTGGAGCCCAATCATGGGGCCAGCGACATTAAGAGAGGGAGGAGGATTTTGTGGAAGGATTTAAGAGCTTCCAAAATAACTCAAGATTTATGTTGATTGAGAACCTCTCCTAAATTAGAGGGGAATCATTTAAGAGAGGATTTAAATTCAAATCTTTGAATTTTGAATTTTAAATCTCCTCCTAAATTGATGGGCTAAATTAGGAAAGATTTTATGATGGAATTGAATTTAGATTTTGGGAGCTATGGAGAGAAAGGGGCCGGTGATTGTGGTGGTGCCTAGGGGACGGCGGGTGGGGAAGTTTGGGTGCCGGCGGGTGGGGAATTTGGGGAGGTGGAGCCGGCGGGTGTAAGGAGATGGGGAAGGGGAAAACAAATGCCAGGAGAAATAAGAGAAAAAATTGGAAAATCTAGGGAGCTACAAACGTCAAGTATTTCCTCCTCAAAAACTCACAAAGAGATCTTGGGAATCTCGAAACTCACAAAGAGATCACTTCCTCCTCAAGAACTCACTAAGAGATCTTGGGAATCTCGGAACTCACAAAGAGATCCTTCTCCTCTCATGAACTCACTAAGAGATCACACAAGTAGAATAAACTTTTCCTTCAATAATTCATCATCCCATTATATAAGAAAGGGCCTCTATATATAGGCCTAAGAAACTAAAACAAGACACATATGCCCCTATAGCTTACATAGGACGATCCTCTTAAGTGTGGGTAAAAACGGAAAATTTATAATAAAAATTTAAAAATTACAAATAAAAATATAAGATAACGTGGGGACGATGACAGCCGTTGATCTTCAACTCCTCGGATATACATGGATGGTTGGATGTCCGCATCAGATTAAGGTTGAGAGAACTCTCTGATACTATGAAGTATTTCTTAATTTGTTATTCTTCTTGTTAAAAAATAATATTATATATATATATATATATATATTAAAAAATGTCTAATAAAGAAAATAACTAACCTAATTTTTTCCTAAAATTTTAGAAAGATAATCATAGGAGAATAATTTTTCATGAAAATTAGGAAATAGAATCATAGGAAAATAATTATTTCCAAAAATTTGGTAAACAAAATCATAGGAGAAGAACACAATCGATCTTTGCTTTTATTCCTAAAATAAATCTCCTAACTTTGACTTTCAAATATTTAAAATAAAGAACTAAGGAAAAAATGAACTCCACTAATCTTGAGATATAACCATTGATCAACTTTATGTTCCTTCAAAATAAAGTTTTTTTTCATCAAATTTTATCTACTAGAAGCTTGCTTCAAAATGCATGAAAACCTCCTTAATTTAGGCGCCAAATTTTCTTCTCAAATTTCTATAAACTCTTCAATTCGTTGCACGTAAACTTCATCAAAGCCACTGTTCAATTAGTTGTTTGAAATCCAATTTATACCACTCTACAAAATAAGTTATTAGTGTTGTTAATGGTACTTCAAGAGTTTTTTGAAGAGATGGCTGAAATTTTTTGCTTGAATTATAATTTCCTTAGAGTGAATTCTTCCGTAATCAATCTCGCGTGAAAGCATTCAGCCTTTCTCTACTAATCTTTCTTAGTCTTAAGGATCCATTTACATCCAACAGCCTTAAAACCTTCACGAAGTTCAGTAAGTTTCCATTCACCATTCTCAGATCTATAAATCAATTCATCCTTCATAGCACTAAACAAAAATTCAGATTGATAACAAGAAATAACATCACTGTATGTCAACAGATCAACAAACTTCCCCGCATTGCATTATCGCAATGTTCTTATTTTTTATACTTTTCTGTGTTGATCAAGTTGATAACTATCAAAACTTGATGACAATCAGGAACTATTATTTTTATCTGAACAGGACATAATAGCAGAATCATCCTAGGCTAAGAAATTGGATATCTAAGAAGTGACAATCCTAGAACCTCAAATAGAACCACAGAACTTGTACACCTTGCACTGGTAGGATAACCCACGAGATAGCAATGGGTTGATTTAAGATTATTACTTCTTTCAGTAGTGTTATAAGGTCTGGCTTCAGTAAAACATTCCAACACATGGAAATGATTAAGACTTTCTCCCAACCCAATGTTCCAAGGGGTATTTGAAAAACAGCTTCACTAGGAACTCTATTGAGAGTATAAGAATTACAGTAAATTTGTCCCACTCATAATGTTACTCATCATATCTTTAAGGGTACGATTGCACCTTTCAACAAAAACATTTTGGTGTTATAAGCAATTTTGATCTTGTAGAACTCAACAACGCATAAGGGAACCACGGTAAGCCATAATGGAAGCAATATCCTTATACAATGAGTGTTAAGGAAGAATTTGATATAAATATTTCTAAGAAAGGAATCGCTAAACTCACCAAAACGGTCGTAGTGCATACCCATTAACGTATTCATCACTTTTCTAGTCTCTGCATTATCAAAACACTAAGTATCTCGATCCTATCTTAACTAGAAAAGGCTTAGCTCCGTTGACAACAGGAAAATCACAAAAAATAGCAAGTTGGTTCACATTTTGAATGTTACCTTCTTGCTACACTATCAATTGTGATTTATATCAATAGTTCATTTTAATTTATAACTATGGATCAATTTGGTGTCAATAAATGGCATCATTACTACCATTATTGCTTAAGGAATTACATACATGAGTCAATTTCGTTGATATTGTGGCCATATCATGATAAGTAAAATACTTCGAATTAGCTAAAATTACAAATCAAGGTTGACAAAGTGGGAGACCAGAGAAAGTTTAAACATAATTCATTTTATGGGCTTCTATTATTGAGTAATCTAGCATAATAAACTGGACAGATGGTTCATAATATACTTTAGCCAATTGACTTCATCTTATTGTGGGGCTTTAATTAACAAATTAAGACCCAAGTGGAATGCAGCTGATAAACTTCTTGGAGACCCAAGATCGTTTGACAATTTTAAAGTAGGTGTAAACTCCCAAAAGAAAAGTAGAAGAGAG
The DNA here is from genome assembly GCF_001605985.2 of Dendrobium catenatum. Classification (NCBI taxonomy): domain Eukaryota; kingdom Viridiplantae; phylum Streptophyta; class Magnoliopsida; order Asparagales; family Orchidaceae; genus Dendrobium; species Dendrobium catenatum. The sequence goes on along the minus strand of NW_021320064.1, from coordinate 64,193 downwards.
AGAAAGAAAAAAGAGAAACCAGACATTTTCATTCATAATTCTTTTGCTTACAATAGAAGATTTATACTACTTGAGTAGGCAAAGTTTACAAGATGAACATGATCTACCTAACACAAACTTTAAGATAAAATAGATAGACCCGATCTATCTCAACTAAAAAGAATAAAAATAAACTAGTGCTTATTACATATTTGTAGACCAAATTTATGTTGTCAATATTGATTGTTTTGGAGTTCTTCTTTGGTGGACTTTCATAGCTGTCGATTGATCATTTATGTTGGTAGCACATTCTTCACAATTTGCTTGTACAATTTTAGGACTCAATAATTTATATTGACGTTGATAGGAAATACTCGAGTTCGCAAGTAACCCCAAGGGAATACTTGAGTTCGCAAGCAAACCTATCACTAATTGGAGAAAAACAGCGAGAAATAAGCAAAATATGCGCGAAATCAGCCCCAAAACGATAGATTGTAATAAGGGAAGCAAAGCAAAACCAACACGAAAGCAATATACAAGTGATCCTCAATTCGAGAGAAGGATCGTCTCTCCCAAATCTCTAGACAAGAGAGTCTAGAGTCCAAACGCCAAGAAACCCTAATTCTCAATCAATCAAAACATGAAAACTCCCTAATTCCCTCATGCACTTTAATACAAAAGGTTTCCTAATTAATTTTCCCTCCCAAAGCCTAAGCTGCCCCACCCTTTTCCCTTTTGAAAACGTTTTGCTGGATGGGGCCCACCTAATTGGCGGAAAAGGGAGGAAGGAGGCGGGCTACTTCCGCCTTCTGTAAACATGCTGAATCGGCCCCATGACCGGCTGGGCCGGTTCAGCCAGAGCCGGCGTAACACTACAGCCCTCCCAAAAACCACATTGTCCTCAAGGTGAAAATCCGGAAATTGCTGTTTTGTCCTCTCGTATGGCTCCCACGTGGCCTCGTAGTAAGGGAGGTTCTTCCACTGGATCAACACTTCTTAGTTCCATCTTCTTTCTGACGCACTCCCATCAGCTCTAAGGGTTCCAGAATCACATCTAAATCCTCAGTAAGCGTCGCAAGTAGCTCGGGGTTGGTTGTGTAGTTACCAATGGCCTTCCTCAACTGCGAGATGCGAAAAACCAGATGTATCATCACCAATGGTGGTAATTTCAGTCGATATGCCACTGCCCCAATCCTCTCCAGCACTTCATAAGACCCATAGTACCTTGGAGACAGCTTTTCATTCCTCCTGTGGGCGACTGTCCTCTACTTATATGGTCGGAATTTCAAGAACACCTTCTCCCCCACTTCAAACTGGATGTCCTTCCAATGCCCATCCGCTTGTTTCTTCGTAATTTGCTGAGCTCTCAGTAAATGCCTCTTCAACTTCTCTAGCACTCGATCACTCTCCTCCAAGTATTCCTCTACTGAAGAAACAGGAGTACTGCTACTCCCAAAGTGCACCAAGTGTGGAGGATCCCGCCTGTACAACACCTTGAATGGGATCATTTATGAAGCAGAATGAAAAGATGTGTTGTACCAGTACTCCGCCCATGATAGCCACTTAGCCCATAGCTTGAGTTTCTTTGTCACAAAGCATCTCAGGTATGTCTCCAAGCTCCTGTTGACTACTTCTGTCTGGCCATCCATCTGTGGGTGGTTAAGTTGTACTCCTCTTCAGAACTGCCCCCTGTAGTCTGAACAACTCTCTCCAAAAATGGCTAAGGAATACCTTGTCTCTGTTTGATACAATCACCTCGGGTACTCCATGTAACCTGATCACCTCCCCGATGAAAGCTGAAGCTACTGTCACTACTGTGTAGGGCTGTAGGAGGGGAATGAAATGTGCATACTTGCACAACCTGTCGACCACCACAAAGATCACCATGAACCACTCTGAACGGGGCAACCCATCTATAAAGTCCATAGATATCTCCTCCCACACTATTCCCGGTAGAGCTAACGGCTATAATAATTCTCCTGGTGATATAGCCAGGTACTTATTCCTTTGACAGATCTCACATATGGCCACCATTTCCTCTACATCTTTACACATCCCTTTCCAGTATAATTTCGCAGCTAGCCTCCTGTATGTCTTCTATATGCCTGAATGGCCCCCCACAACACTTCCATAAAACTCATGATGTAAGTTTGGGATGTGGATCGAGGTCCGGGGCATTACAAATCTCCCTTGATATAGTAGTTTGTCTCCCTCCAATGCGTACCCTGGGTGGCTACCCTCTCTTGTCAGTAAATATGACCTAATCTTTCCCAAACCTTCATCTCTCGTACTTTCCTCTCTGATGGCCTCCCAATCAAGCATTAGAGGAACATATATTGCCACTGCCTGCAGTTCCCCCATACATCTGGACAAGGCATCTGCCGCTTTGTTCTCCACTCTTAGCCTATACTGGATCTCAAAGTCGTACGCGAGCAACTTGGACAGCCACCTTTGATGCTCCTCTGTCACCATCCGTTGTTCCAGCAGGTATTTCAAGCTCTGCTGGTCTGTCCTAACAACAAAATGTCTCCTAAGTAGGTAGGTCGCCACTTCTGGATGGCCAAAACAATCGCCATTAATTCCCTCTCATAGACTGACTTCAGTCTAGCTCTAACAGTCAAAACCTGGCTGAAATAGGCAATGGGCCTACGATTCTGCATAAGCACTGCACCAAGCCTGTATCCGGATGCATCCATCTCCACAATGAAGGTCTGAGTGAAATCTGGCAAAGCTAGGACCGGTACAGTAGTCATCTTCTTATTCAGGCTCTCAAACATTGTTGTGGCCATCTCCCCCCCACAGGAACCCGTCCTTCTTCAACTGCTCAGTGAGTGGCCATGCTATGGTGTTGCACCCCTTTACAAACATTCTGTAGTAACATGTCAGTCCTAAGAATCCCCTTAGCTCATTCAGATTTTTCGACACTGCCCACGTTAGCATTGCCTTGATTTTGGATTGATCTGCTGCCACCCCTTCTTTTGATAGCACATGGCCCAAGTACTCTACACTGCCTAGTGCAAAGCAGCATTTCTTCAAATTAGCCCTTAGCTAGTGCTCTTGTAATACCTCTAACACCTTTTTAAAGGCTCCCAGTGCTCCTCTGTCCTGTTGTAGACCAGGATGTCATCAAAGAATACCAATACAAATCGTCTGAGAAGGTTTTGAAAATCTTATTCATAAGTGTCTGGAAAGTAACGGGAGCATTAGTTAGGCTAAATGACATCACTAGGAACTCATAATGTCCTTCATGAGTTCCAAAGGCCGTCTTGAGTACATCCTCCTTCATTTGGATCTGGTGGTAGCCTGATTTCAAGTCTATCTTGCTGAATATCACAGTCCCGCTCAATTCATCTAATAGCTCATCAATGATTGGTATAAGAAACTTATCATGTAAAGTTTCCTTGTTGAGTGCTCTATAGTCCACAGAAATGCCAGCTACCATCCTTCTTTTTCACCAACAGAGCGGGGCTAGAGAAAGGGCTGATGCTGGGTCTGATGATTTTTGCCTCCAACATCTCTCTAATCAACCTTTCGATTTCATCCTTCTGGAACTGAGGGTAGCGATAAGGCCGTACACTAATGGGGGACACTCCCTCCCTCAACACGATGACATGCTCCTGCTCTCGCTGCGGTGGCAATCCCTGAGGTAGTTGAAACACCTCTTGGAACTGCTGAATCAACGGCCGAATGGAGAGGGGTATGTCTCCTCCCTCCTCCAATCTCGCTCCCTCCAAACTATGCAGCTCCACCAAATACCCTTCGCCCGCTAACTGAATGTCCCGCACCATAATTTTAAGAGATCCCAGGGATTTGGAAAGCCCCACATCTCCCTTAATCACTACCTTCCTCCCATCCACCATCAACTCCATCATGAGTGCTCCCCAATTCACTTTGGTGTCCCCCAAAGTTTGCAGCCATTTCATCCCTAGGGTGGCATCTGTACTCCCAAGCTCTAGCGGAAGAAAGTCTTCCCTCACATGTATCCCTTGGATCGTTAGTCACACTCCTCGGCAAATCCCCCCTGACCTTTCTCCACCTTTCCCGTCCTATCATCACCCCGTAACAGCTGGTATCCACCAATCTCACTCCCAGTTGGTCGACAACCTGGGTGGAAATGAAATTGTAGGTAGTCCTACTATCAATTAGCACCACCACCTCCTTATCCTCTATCTCTCCCTTCACCTTCATGATGTGATTCGTAGTGAATCCAACCACTGAGTTTAGGGAAACCTCAGCCAGATCCAAGTGTAGCTTCTCCTCCATTTCCGCCTCTGCCTCCCCCTCGCCTCCCTCCTCAGTTTCCTCGTCATCACAAACGGTGAGAACCTAAAGAGTTCGGTCCTTGCACCGATGCCCTAGCATGTACTTTTCATCGCGCCTAAAGCACAGCCCCTTAGCCCTCTTCTCCTGCATCTCTTTCTCCGTCAACCGCTTGAAATTCCCCCCGCTCCCTCCTCCTGCCTTCTCCTTGGTGGCCTCTCGACTCCCTCCTATTGCAGTACCTTTAGGTGCTAGATGAGTGGTCGTCATCCTGTAAGTGCCCCCAGTGCTGCTACTCCTAGCTCCCCTCTCCAAATTCCTCTGATTCTCCACCAGTTGGGCCAACTTCATGGCCTCCCCCAAGTCACGGGGCATCAAAACCTTCACTGCTGCTCGGATCTCCGCCTCCAGCCCTTTCATGAAATTTCCCTCAAATACTGTATCTGAGAGTTGCTCTACCCTGCTAGCTAGGTGCTCGAACTGCTCCCGGTAGTCTGCTACTGATCCCTCCTGTGTCAGAGCAAAGAACTGCTCATAGAAATCTCCTCCCCCGTCGGTTTGAAAACGTTTTATTATGCAGTCTTTGAATTCCCTACAGCTCCTGATAAGCCTCCTCTGATCTCTCCACTAATACCACGACAGAGATTTTCCTTCCAAGCACAATCCGACTGCGGTCAGCTTCTCCTCCGTCATCCCATTGACGGCGAAGTATCGCTCCACCTTGTAAATCCACCCATACGCATCTTCTCCTTTGAACATGGGCATCTTCAACTTCCTCACCTTCTAGTCGCCTCCATTTCCCCTGATCCTTCCATAGTTTCCTCTCTCTCGAGTGCTAGGTACACCCCATGTTTCTCGGTCTTCCCTTGCCCTACCATAGCCCAAACCCCCTTCGAAATCCCCCATATATATATATATATATATATATAAGAATGATTGTTTGTAGCAAAACAGCTCCAATATGAATGTTTGAAGCATCAGTTTCAATAATAACTTTTTTTGAAAAATCTGATAAAGATAAAACAAGAAGGTCATGGCTACCTTGAGGTTGTTAAATAGAGTAGAAGCATAATCGTCCAATTTAAAAGTCTTTCTTGAGTAAATTGGTTAAAGGGGATGCAATAGGAGCATAATTTGAGATAAAGTGTCGATAATAACCCGTTAAACCCAAAATTGAGCGCAGATGTTTTAAAGATGAATGAATTGGCCAAATAGTCATAACTAAAATTTTTTTAGGATCGGGTTGAACACTACCATAAGATATAATATGACCAAGATATTCAATAGAGAACTGATAAAATTAGCATTTAATTAATTCACAAAACAAAAAATGGAAGAATTTTGTTAAAACTCAAATAGGAAAGAAGGTTAAGCAGTCGAGAACTGAATACAACCTCGAGTTTTGCTCAGATCAATTAAGAATTAAGAAGTATTGCAAGGAGCAAGGAATAACACAACATCTCTCAGTAAGACTAACACCTCAATAAGATGGGCTAGTAGAATGCTACAATAGGACCATTCTTAAGAGATTAAAATGTATATTGAATAATGCATGTCTACCAAAGATATTGTAGGTAAAAGAAACTATTACATTTGCATTTTTAGGTATCCTTCATCAGCTATTGAATTCAAAACCTCCCAAAAAAAGTGGAGTGAACAAACCAGGAGTCTACAACATGATAAAGGTATTTTGATTGCATTGCTTACACTCTCATAAGGTAACAAAAAATAGAATCAAGAGCTTTGCAATGTATTTTTAAAGGATATCCTAAAAATATCAAAGGATATAAGTTGTGGTGTTTGAAACCATGTCATCCTAAATGTTTGATCAACAATGATGTTATTTTTAATTAACAATTTTAGTTCCAAAAAAAAAATGATAAAAAAAGACTGCTAATGCAAATTAAAAATAGCAACTTGAGATTGAGCAGCCAAATAATATTGAAATTCTTTAAAACTATAATCATGAATCAACTGGGGCATAACCTAAGGACCCTAGACAACAAACTATTAAAGAAATGCAAAGAAGAATATTTGGTTTGGCAAGGAATAGACCCAAGCACCACAAAGTTATGGGTAAACATATATAATTTATTATGCATTTGTGATTGGCTTTTATCAGGTAACGAGCAAAATTCCTAAAAAGAAGTCATGAAAAGTACAGAAAAAAATAAGTAGCGGCAAGCCATCAACGAAGAGATTAATTCAAGAAGATTAACACTTAGGAGTTAGTACGAAAACTAAGAAATTAGAGGATTGTAAGCTACATAAGATTATAAAAGGAGGAGGATGGAATTCCTGGAGTGGAGGAGCCAAGATTTAAAGCTACGCTTGTAACAATATACTATCTATGTTGCACCGATACGGATACAGCGACACGGATACAACACGATACGGATACGGAACACGTCAATTCTTAAAAAAACAGGATACGGGTACGGCGCAGACACAACATTATAATTTATAAATCATAAATAAAAATTAAGAAAGAAATCAAAGTATAATATTTCAAATTACAAAAAAAAAAAAGACAACAACATCATTTGTAGCTTGTAGCTTATAATATCAAAATATAAGTATTAAATGTCTAGTAGAACAACAAAAGCATAAACATAAATTGTCTAGCACTTGAAGTTTAGGAATGATATGATTAGCTTCTTCAGTGGTTTGACTTTGAACTTCTATATCATCGTCAATAAATATTATAGCTTCTAATTCAAGCTCATCAAGTGAAAGATTAGTAATTTTTAATATTCCCATATCATCAAGAGACTCAAATCCATCTCGAAAATGAGAGAGCCTTGCATGCAGCCGCGGAAGTAAATACGACGCATATTTTTTTTTTCGGATTTCTTTTTATTTTTCAACGAACACGCGTATCGGATACGTGTCCTTTTGAAATTAAATAGTATTTTAATTGGATACTGCTTTGGCGTATCCGACACGTATCGGTGAATCGGTGTATCGGATATAACACGCCTTCATAAATAGGTGTATCGATGCAACATATGAGACTATACAACTACACAAAAATTTCCTCTCCAATTTTAAGGCATACATCTATACATGCTTTTCTTGACATGACTGTTCAATTTGGCATATTGAGCAAATTAATATAAAAGACAATATTCTTGCATGGTGAATTGGTGGAGACTATTTACATGAAAGATTTGCTGAAATTGAAACTGAAAATCAAGTTATATTTGTTAAAATATCCTTGTATGGGTTGAAATAATTTTCAAGAAAATGCGATAAAGAAATGATGAGTATATAGTTGATATCAACTTAACACGCAGCATTTGTGAGTCTAGTGTATATCTGAAATTTGAGATCAATAACACTATCAATCTTTTATTTTATATCTATGATATTTTGTTGTAAGTGCTAACTTAAAAGAAATCATAAGATTAAAAACTTTGCTGAAGGTGGCCTAGAAATGAAGGATCTTGGTCTTGCCAAGAAAATCCTTAGAATGGAGATCTTCAGAGATAAAAAAAGGAAATAATTATTCTCATCACAAATCATAAATAAAAAGGAATGTGAAACACTATGTCATGACACCTTCTAAATCAATTTCTGCATCTTTAACATAATATTTTAAGTTGAGCAAGGATCAACGATTAGGTGATAATATTAAAAGAACATATATAGATAAGGTTCCCTATCAAGATCTAGGGAAGATTTTAAAGATTCCAGCATATGATACTTCATCAAATTTGTTGACATAAGCTCCAGCTTCCTCAATATCTCAACATTGCTAGGAGTTGTTAAGGATGGTGAGAGAGAAGTCTTAATGTAGTTTGTTTGGATCTTTATGAATTAAAGAACCATGGCGAAGATCGTTGTATTGGTCCTTTAATTCTTAAATAAATTTTTTTTATAGAACTGTTAATAATCTCTTTCTTTTGGGGTTATTTGTGTAAATTTCATTTTACACAAACACCTTGAGGTGCGTAAATACACCCTCAACCAATGATGTAAATACAATTCAAAAAAAAAAAATTTCTAATGAATCTCTTCTCATCTCCTATTTCCTATGATATTCTTTTTTTTTTTTCCTTTTCTTACTACCTAGATGGTTTCATGTTATATTCAAGTATTAAGTACAGGAAGGTAGAAGTTTTTTGCCTGGGTGCAAGTATCTGCTAGGATCTGTTGTCATGAAGATGGAGGTGATCCATCCTTTGCTATGAATGTAAGAAGTCAGAGAAGGTTGGCTGGACCAATTGCCAAATCTCACGTGAAGCTGTTGTAGTCAAGAGCTATGGAAGGAGTTATGATTGCTAGTGACGGTAGAGTTACTGACAAAAAGCACCAAGGCTTGGTGACGATGGCTACGAAAGAATTGCAGAAGGCCTTGTTGATAATAGTTTGAAGAAACAGAAACTGAGCAGTGGGAACCCACGAATTGTTTAACCAAGAAGGTTTGAGTCTTTTTCTTGCAAATTCTATGAATGTTTATCAATATCACAGAGCTGCAGTTTTTCTACAAATGCAAAACTGGCGATCTTTTACGCATGCAAGATACGTTTATAAATTTAAAATTTAATTCTATCAGGTCTTATATTCTCTGAATAATTTTGTTTTCATCCATTCCACTGAAGTCTCTACAAGAGGAGAGATTATTCTGTGCGGACACCGGACAGAGAGAATCGTCTGTTTTGAGAGATTATTCTGTGCGGACACCGGACAGAAAGAATCGTCTGTTTTTCTCTGTCTATAGTAAAAGCATAGTTATTATAGCCGTTGTGTTTTGACTGCACTTTTACTGTAGACAGAGATAAAACCTGACGGTTCTCTCCGTCCGGTGTCTGCACACAATAAAAAGTACTACAGAGAGAGGGATAAAACAAAAAAGCACAAATTTAATAAGGGAAATTTACATACATACCTCTTTATACCATCATATTTATATATCTAACACCCAAAACTTTAATAATACATACATATCACCCTTAATATTATTTTAATATCAAATATAACACTCATATTTCCTTCTTACCACTCATATATTTCATTTCTACCACTCATATCTGATATGAAAATGAACTATGGGTGGTATGTATGTAAATCTACCATTTAATAACCCAGTTCACGTTTCCCTATCATGCTCTACACTTCAAACTGTCCTAAAGTGCAGAAATTTGAGAGTACCCACTGATCAAGGAGAGATTGATTAATGCACAAATTACTCCGAATTTCCAAAAATCTATCCTCCTAGTTTTTCACTTTTTCTAACTAAAAATCAAAACCTCTCTCATCAAAATTATTTACTCAAGCCCACAAAAAATTCAATATTCCTATTTTCAAAAGCTAATACGCAACAGAGCGAAGTTCTTGAAGAAAGCGGGACGGGGAATGTAAAGGAATTACCAGTCAATGACTTGACGGATCTTGGGTGCAAAATCCTCCACCTAAATGAAACAAGAACAAGCAAAAAAGAAAAAATAAATAAATAAATAAATAAACTTTTAGACAATCTTCGAAAAGTTTGGCACTAGGCTTTGATGTAGCTCCACTCTAGTAAAAATATAAAAGCAGATCAAAATCGAAGCTTTGAAGGCAGTCACTGGTACCTCTTTCTCGGAAAGCGAGATGCGGGCCGCATCAGCGAGGAGGGGAACGTCGGGGGGTTGAAGGGATGAACAGCGAGGCGCCGAAGCGAAGAGCCTCCGGCGGAGCAAAACTGGTTTTCGGTTTTCAAAGCTTCGAAGAGCGGCGGCGCCGGCCCGCGCGACCACCGAGACCATGTTTTTTTCTCGGATTCGTTAAGAATCTAGAGGGAAAGATGACGATGGTAAGTGATAGGGTTCGGCAACCGTTTCAAAATGAGTTTTAGGGTAGGTTTCGGATCAATCCAAAAATAACCTGCCATCATTTGATCCAATTCGGATCCAACCTAATTAAGAAATGGGTTATAGATTTAGACCCAAATCCGAATCGGTTTAAACCCGGGTCAATATGACATGACCAGCCACCCATTAAAAAAATTTCTATAATTCCGCTTTTGTGCGTAACGTGCATTTCTTCGGCCAAATCCTGCTTTATCGATTAACTACCTGATAACCTGACTGGCTGACTGACTAATCCATTTCATGTGCTTCTTCTTCGGGCAAATCTCGTAAATCGGTTAATTTCACGCGCTTTTCCCAGTTCGCTCTGACTCGCACATGCGAACCGTTCGGAACTTCGAAACTTTCGAACCGACAAATCATTTGGAACGGTAAGGGAAATGACGAACCGCGAATGAAAGTTACAAAATGAACTCCCATTCCCAACTCCTTTGTGCACGCTTGTCCGCAAAATCATTTAGATCTAAGTCAAAATCAGGTTAATTTCAAGTTTGCATGTCAACTCAAACCTCGCCGTTTTTTTTAAACGGTATAGATTTTTAGACTCAAATCCGATCCATTTGTAAACAGGTCAACCCCGAATATAAAATTTTGGAGTAGGGTTGCAAGGTCGAGTCAAATTTTGACACCCTTAGGTTCGGGAAGCGAGATACAATTGTCATTTTCTTGTATGTATGCGATAGGAAATTCTAAGTACAGATACTAATAAAAACCTGGATAAATTCTAAAAATTTTGAGAAATTTAAGTACAAATTATAAAGTTTTTATGTATTTATATATCTAATATTTAAATTTTAAATTATATAAAAATATTTTTAATATTAATTTTTAAAGTTAAATATATTTTTCACACACAGATATATATTATTTATTATTATGAATTTTTACATACATAACACTTCAAATTAGTGTACATACATATTCAACACCCAAACTTTTTGTATTTACTAATATAACATCTAAAACCCCAATTTTTTTATCTATTTTAACACCATGCCATGCGAACCGTTCGGAACTTCGAAACTTTCGAACCGACAAATCATTTGGAACGGTAAGGGAAATGACGAACTCTGCTTTTTGTCTGCGAGGTTTGCAAGGAGCCTCCTCGGTTGCTTCTGCTTCTGCTCTCTCGGCCGGACAATCTCTTGGCTGCAAGGTAAGATAACAAAAATCTCCATTGCCCCTTCTCTTATTCATCCAAAATTCATGGATTGCTGGTGAAGGAGAATCTTGATCTTGAGAGAACCGACGGAGAAGGAAGAAGACGGAGCACAGGGAGAACGTAAGAAGAGGGAAAACTATATTCAAATGTAATAATGAGTTTACAGTATTTATAGAACTAAATTACATGGTGTGTGAAATGAGCTCAAGTACAGGATAATAAATGTGTTCTCATTCTAATACCTTCCCTCAAATTAAGCATTCGGGCTAGCGAATTGTTAATTTGGAGCGAAGAAAATTAAAACGAGAAATGTTAAACGGTTTAGTTAAAATGTCGGCAATCTGGTCGTGAGAGGAAATGTGCTGAATGCGTATATTTCCGGAAGCTATATGTTGCCGAATAAACTGAAAATCGATCTCGATGTGCTTCGTCCGAGCATGAAAGATCAGATTCTTGGCTATAGCTATGGCGGAAATGTTATCACAGTGAATAAGCGTTGGAGACGATTGGTCTAGGTGAAGTTCAGCTGCAAGTCGTCTTAGCCAGATGACTTCTGAAGTTGCTGCTGATAGGGCGCGATACTCCGCCTCGGTGGAAGATTTCGCCACCGTGATTTGTTTCTTAACGGGCCAGGATAGAAGATTAGGTCCGATGAAAGTACAGATGCCGGAAATGGACTTACGGTCTGAGAGGTCCGATGCCCAGTCAGCATCGGTGTAGGTCTGGATAGTTGTATCGTCGGGCGTGATTGGTAGGCCGAGGGTAGCTGTGCCTTTGAGATAGCGAAGTATCCGTTTGAGTTGGATGAAGTCGTCTGTGGTCGGAGACTGCATGTGCTGACAGACTTGGTTGGTAGCAAACGAGATGTCCGGCCTGGTGATCGTTAGATATTGCAGGGATCCAGCCAGTCGACGATACATCGATGGATCGTGAAACAATTCAGTCTGATGCTGTGAATGCCTGGTAGTCGGAGTGATGGGTGTCGGGCACGGTTTGCAGTCAGTAAAGCCTGCTTCCCGAAGAAGTTTGGAGACATAATGTTCTTGATGGAGAAAGAAGCCGTCGGAAGTGCGGCTGATCTGGATACCGAGATATAGATTTATTTGTCCCAGCTGTTTGAGAGCGAACTCAGAGCGAAGATCGTGAAGGAGATTGTTGATATGAGTAGAGCAATTTCCTGTAAGGAGAATGTCATCAACATAAAGTAAAATGTAAAGAAAAGTTTGTTTGTTATTATAGATGAGTAAAGAAGGATCGGAGCAGCTAAACCCAAATCCACGGGCTTGTAAAAACGTTGTGATTTTCTGAAACCACTGTCGCGGCGCTTGTTTGAGCCCATATAAGGATTTGTGAAGTTTACACACTGCGTCAGGTTGAGTTGGATCGGTGAAGCCGCGAGGTTGTGACATGTAGATGTCATCTGGTAAATCACCGTGTAGGAAAGCATTGGACACATCGAGCTGAAGCATAGGCCAATTACGGTTAACAGCAAGTGTGAGTAACATTCGTATGGTGGTCATACGAGCAACCGGGCTAAACGTCTCGTTGTAATTTTCACCCAGAACTTGCTCATAGCCAAGAGCCACCAACCGTGCTTTGTAACGATCTACTTGACCATTCGGTTTGAGTTTGATCTTATAAGTCCATTTGCATCCTAATACCCGGTGATTATTCGGTTTTGGAACCAGCGTCCAGGTCTTTTGTTTTAAGAGCGCATTGTATTCTTCTGTCATCGCATCTTGCCAGTGCTTGAGTTTGGAGGCTTGATTATAAGTTGTTGGAGTTGTCATGACACTGGTGTTGCAGAGAAGGGTGAGTAATTGACGAGGTTTGGAGATTCCCGACTTAGATCTGGTCTGCATAGGATGATGGGGTTGAATCTGATCTTGGTTATAATGTGAATTGCCGTGGAGAGCCTTGTCGGTAGAGGTCGTAGAGGTATCAGCCGGAGTAGGTGGATTGAGGAATAGTTGGAGGAGTAGCAGACTCTGTATTGGTATTATGAACGGATGTGGTAGTGGCCGAGATCGGTACGAGAAGAAGCGGAGAAGGTTGAGTGGTGTTTGTCGGATGTAGTGGAAGACTGGCAGCATGATTTGAATGGAGCGGGAAAATTGATTTGTGAAATTCAACGTGACGAGAGATGTATAATTTGTGGTTAGTAAGATCGTAACATTTATACCCCTTGTGGTGTGGTGAGTAGCCCACAAAAACACAAGGTAGAGATCTCGGTGCGAGCTTGGTAGTGGTATACGGTTGCAGCCATGGGTAGCAGAGACACCCGAAAGTTCGCAAATGTGAGTAATCAGGATTTTTGTTATGAAGCAGTTGATATGGTGATTTGAGTGACAGAGCAGTGGTGGGGAGATAATTAATTAGGTAATTGGCCGTAGACACCGCATCAGCCCAGAAGTGATCAGGGAGATTGGACGCAATCAGAAGTGCGCGAGTAAGTTCCAAGAGGTGGTGATGCTTCCTTTCCGATAGGCCGTTCTGTTCGGGTGTGTAAGGAAAACTGAGTTGATGTTGTATGCCATTATCGTTGAGGTAGGAGGTGAACTCTTGATTAACGAACTCTCCACCTCCATCTGATCGGAAGCATTTCGGTGTAGCAGAGTATTGGTTTTTAAGAAAACTGCATAGTATTTTAAATTTAGCCAAGGCCTCATTTTTGTGATGTAGAAAGTAAATCCATGAAAACCTCATATAATCATCAATGAAAACAACGTAATACCGAAAACCATTCAAAGACGGAAGTTTCGTCGGACCCCATACATCTGAATGTATAAGTTCAAATGGATGGGAGGTCGACGAAGAACTTTTATTAAACGATTGTTTATGACTCTTAGCCATATTACATGCTTCACAATGAAAATCAGAGGGTAAAGTGGAAAAATTCGAAATGTTGTTAGCTAAAGAATTCAAGATGCGGTTGCTGGGATGGCCGAGACGGGCGTGCCAGATGGACGAGGAGATAGTCGTAGCTTGAAATGCTGTGGAAGACGTCGGAGGTGCAACTTGTATCATGTAAATCCCGTTATGCAAACGTCCACGAAGAAGAGGCTGATGGTTCTGCAGATCCTTAATTTCAAAGCCATTAGAATCGAAAGTAATAGAGACGGAATTATCAGATGTTAATTTAGATACAGAAAGAAGATTATCCGTAAGAGCGGGAACATGGAGTAGATTGCATAAATGTAGCTTACGAGACGAATCTGGCAAGGGAAGGATCCCCTGACCATAGTTTTGTATTGGAACAGCAGAGCCATTCGCCACAGAGACTGATTCGTGACCGTGATATGCCGTGGGATATTGAATGTTCGTGCCATCCGTCGTCATGTGTGAGGAAGCACCGGTATCAAGAACCCAGGATTGAGTAGCCGGAGTCGTCGGTTGGGCAAGAAGAGCTCGGTTTGTAGTTGTGGACGGAGGAGCATAAGAAAGATTACACTGGTGCCAACAGTTGTTCGCAGTGTGGCCGATTTTACTGCAAATCTGACAGATGGGGCGGGTGTTGGTAGCCGAGACTTGCGACGGTATGGATTCGTTGGTGTTCAGGTTGCGAGTGTTGTTGTTTCGTTGCTTGTTGGGACGCTTGCTGTTCTTGTTTCGCATTTGATTGTAGGAGGTAGCGTAGTAGGCTGCTGTCGTCGCTAGTTGGTCTTTCTTGATGTCGTGATAAACGTGTATCTCCTCACTGCAGAGAAGGGAATAGAGGGCGTCTAAATCCGCAGGGAGAGAGGAGGAGCGAATGTACGTTTTAAAAGAGTTGTAGGTGGCGGGGAGTCCATTTAAAATATAGAGCGTGATGTCCTCAGGATCAATCTTTGTGCCGGATGCCGCAATGTTGTCTACAATATTCTTGACTTGAGCAAGATATTGTTGCATTGTTTGATTATTCATTTGGATATGATGCAACTCGTTCTTGAGTTGAATGACACGAGATCGACTGGTCGACTGTAGCCGGCGTTCAAGAATAGCCCAAACTTCATGCGCCGTTGTGGACGTAATGACGTATGGTAGAATGGCCGAAGAAATTGTGGAGAAGAGCGCAGAAATCAAATTGTTGTCGACTAGTCGCCATTGCACGTGAGCAGAGGATGTGGAATCGGGCGGAGGGAGCGTTTTGCCCGTGAGATGATCAGCATAACCATTCGCAGAAAGATGTTGAAATATCTGCGTACGCCAGATAGCGTAATTATCCGCCGTGAGGGTATTCGAAATCAAGTTCTTGATATTTGAGATGATGAACTTGAGAGTCGTCGGAAGAACAAGTTCTGTTGTTGATCCGGCAGTAGTGGAAGAAGTGGGAGGGAGAGTGGAGGAAGACTCCTGATCGCCCATTACTGGCTATCTGATACCATGAAGGAGAATCTTGATCTTGAGAGAACCGACGGAGAAGGAAGAAGACGGAGCACAGGGAGAACGTAAGAAGAGGGAAAACTATATTCAAATGTAATAATGAGTTTATAGTATTTATAGAACTAAATTACATGGTGTGTGAAATGAGCTCAAGTACAGGATAATAAATGTGTTCTCATTCTAATAGCTGGAACGTCAAATGAAACTGAAGTCAGGAAACAGGGGAAGAAGAACCAAAGCTCCGATGCACGAAGTAAGCTTCTGACTCCACGACCAACCTCATTTCCTCCTCCTCCTCCTCGCCATCGTTAAAGAGATGAATGATATGGTGAGTCTCTCGATTCACCTTCAAATATGAGAGAAAGTGGGAATGGTGTGAACTATCTACTTGTCTAGACGAGGTTATTAGGCAGTGGCAGAATGCCCTAACCTATTCTCTTTCTCTTTTTATATGGGAGAGATTTATCCCTTCTTTTCAAGCTTCACAAGTCTCCCAACCCTCAACAATGGTCATGTTGGTTTAGAAACTCAACAAAATAAGTTGGATGTTCATCAAAATCAGCATCAAGGTTCACAATTCGGGTTTGTAGTGCAGCAGTAGCTACAACCCCAGAATTTGCCATCATTGCCTCATTTAGTTAACCAACATTCAAATCTTTCAGGCATATTATCTCTTGAACAGTTGTGTTCTACATATATAACACCAGCAATGATGGTAAGTCTCTCGTACTGATTGGAGATGCCCTCGAGCTCGTCTAGGCAAAAGATTGCATGGTGGGTGAGTCTCTCGTAGTGACTGGGGATGCCCTCGTGCTCGTCCAGGCGAGATTGAACGGCGGGAGAAGGGATTTTTTACGGAGGTTATAACGAAGTGTTAGAATAGATGAAAATGTGAGTTTTAGGTGATGTATCAGTAAATACATAACTTTAGGTGTTGAATATGTATTTACTATAGTTTGAAGTGTTATGTGTATAAAAATCCTTTATTATTATTAATATGTCATCAAAAAGTTATCTTGATTGGGCATGAATCTCGAGGCAAAAATCAAGTTGGAAACTTCAAAAATTAAATTCGGGATTATTTGAACTCCAATTTCAGCAAACTTACATTCGAACTGATCTTCTCAGAAATACAAACCCAAAGACTCCAAATTCAACTCAATCCGAGCCCAAATGGGTCCAAATGAAGGACCCGAAGCTTTGTTGGAAGGTTCAAACCACAATTTGGGTTGCCAAATGGTTTCTAAACATGACATGCTTATAATCGAATTGAGCGGCTCGATGAGACGAGTCCAACGAGCCCAAGATCGTCGAATTCTGACATCATTAAGACCTTCAAATGTCTGACGAACGGTACACGATTAAGGGATTCAATATCGGTCATCCATCCGACCACTCTTTATTTACCCCTGATCTCTCACCTATTTAAAAGACATGCCACTCTAGAATATCTATAAATAGACCCCTCATTTTTCATGAGAGGGGACCCAAGCAAGAAGAAGAAGAGAAGAAGGAGAAGAGAAGAGAAGGAAGATAGGAGGGAAGAAACTCATCCTCAATCACCATTGGGATTCTGCCCGATTTCTACGGGATGCTGGAATTCTGTCAAACTTCCGCGAGATGCCGGAATTCTGCCATAATTCCACCCAACTTCCAAGTGATACCAGAATTCCGCTCGACTTCTAAGTGATACTGGAATTTCGTCCGACTTCTAAGTGACGCCGGAATTCCGCCCGACTTCCAAGTGACGTCGGAGTTTCATCCAACTTCCAAGTGACATTGGAATTATGCCTGACTTCCAAGTGACGTCGAAAATTCGCCCGATCTCCAAGTAATGCTGGAGTTCTCCCTGGCCGCTGACTAACATCAAACTTCTACTCAACACCAGACCACTGCTTGTCGCTAGATTTCTACCTGATGCCGAACTTTTGCCAATTGTCGTACTTTTGTCAGACAACTATCCAATGCTGGATTTCTATCCATTGTTGTACTTCTATCTGATGTCGTCCTTCTAACATTCGTTGTTAGACAATGGTCATTCCGACCTCCATCGCATGTAGACTACAGTCCTCCTGACTTACGTCGCTCACCGACTACAGTCCTTCCAACCTCCGTCGCCCATCGACTACGTTTCTCCTGACTTATGTCGCCCACCGACTATAGTCCTTCCGACCTTCGTTAGCAGACAATGGTCTTTATGACCTCCGTCGTCCGCCGACTACGATTCTTCTGACCTCCGTCACCAGACTATGGTCCTTCTGATCAAACGAATACGTCAACAATAATTCTTTATATTCCTAACATGTAATGTACTCCATATGATGTACATCAAGCCAAGGCCTTCCCCCAAGGAAGGGCCTCATTTGTAATAAACTGCAATATTAGTGGATTCATTCAAACTAGGCTAGACCCTGTGATTTTTCCCCTTTTTTTAGGGATTTTTCACGTAAAAATCTTGGTGTCTCATAAATGCTACACTCTCTCTCTTATCTGATTGTGTGCCGGATTTTCGTACAATGCTAAGACACTAAACTTTATTTTTCTCTACCACCGCAAATACTCGAGGACGCAATAATTATTATTATTATTTGATGTAACTGAGATGTTTAAAATATTATATAAATAAATATAAAAATTTAGATATAAGATATAAATATATAAAAATTCAATGGTATTTATGCAAATCTTCTAAATATTAAATTACTCTTAAATGAAATGGAAAGAATCACTGTAAATATAATAAAGTTGGAAGATTTCTAAGTTTTCACAATAAGTTCTTAGGGTTTGTTTGTTTTTAAGTATCAAGAGTATAAAGTAAAAGAAATAAGGTTTCTGATTATTTATTTATTTTTTGGTATTTGGCTTAACTTAAATAAAAATAATAATATTTTTATTGGAGATTTAGAGTATCTTAGATATCTATTTTTGATGGATTTGAAAATCATGCAAATCGAACAATATTCTCACGCATGTATAGTTATTTTTATTTATGCATACATGCATAATTGTGTGTGTGTATATATATATATATATATTATAATTTGTATTAAATTTATAAACTTATATATGAATTAAATTAATGTTAGTTGTGAATTAAATTTAAATATTGAAGGTGTTTAAAATTTAAATTATAAAAAATATTATTTATATATGAATTCAATTGACTTTTTTGTCATAAATTTTTATTACTGTATAATCATTATATCATTATTATGTTATTTAAATTTTATTTAAATAATTTTAATAAAGAAGATTACATACAAGTCAAAGATAATGTACATAAAATATTATAATTAATAATGTTGAAAGGAATGATATACAATAAGAATGGGATTTTTAAAAAATTCTTGATTACTTATACTTGATGCTAGATTAATTTAATTTAATAATTTATATCATATTAATGAATTATTCATATAACATATGAACTTATGCTTTAACTATATTATAAAAATTGAATTTTGTGCCTTATAAACTCATGGTTAAGACATTGATGATCATTTTAGTATATTATAATTTTTTAGTTTTACAATTCTTCTTAATTTAGATTAAATATAGATTTGTTTTATCAAACATATGTTAAGAAAGATAGAGGTAGCCATAAAAAGATTTAGTTAAAAAATATTAGAACTGACATTTCTTTATTAGATCTAAATAAGAGTTTAGCTTTTAACCGGACATAATGGAAAAAAAGATTCATGTAGCCATGTAGCCAACCCCACGTAAGGGGATAAAAGCTTGATTTTGTTGTTATAGTATAGATTTTTTATCACTTTAATTTCATGAATACTAATTCATTAGATTTTGTCCTTTACAATTATTAATTTTATATAAAAAACTATTTAAATTCTAACTAAATTATTTGTAAATTCTAATCATTAATTAAATATTAATCAATCCCAAAACACATTTATCAATTATACAGCTCATTATTTGAATATAAATCATGTTTAACTATAATTACCTATAGCATTCACACATGAAATAACGAAAGAAATACCACTTCTAAAAATTTTTTGGCACTTGTACTAAACTCATTGAATTTTTATATATTTAAAATATATTTAATATTAAAATTTTTTAAATGAGACATCTAACAAATTAACATGATAGAGCCAAAACTAACTCAAGCTTAACATTTTAACTTATTGAGTTAAGCTCGAGAGCCATTTATCAAATAGAGCTCGAGCCAACAAATGAGTTGGCTTGACTCAAACACCCATACCATAAAATCATAAAAAAGTGCCAGATATTCTTATACAATTTGTATCATCATATATTTAAAAATTATTAAATTTATTTTAAGATCAATATCACATATAAAGTATTTATATTACATATATTTCAAAATAAATTCAATAATTTTAAAATTCATGTTTATCCAAATTAAATAAATATATCCTAACATATTTTTTTTTTCATTGTGAAAAGATTTGCAGCCAAATAATTAAAAAAAATGTTTCTTTAAAATTACAAATTCAAATTACAAATTTCCAGAATAATGTGTCAAACTTGTAAATTTCAACAAGACAGAAATGCACCAAAGCAAACTAGAAAAAATCACATCCAAGAATGATCAGAATTTATACTGTCTCATTGCAGAAATCTTTTGCCGTTATTTTTTGCCAAGATTAGGGAGAAGAGAACAAGCCATGGTCACAGCTTGGAGAGAGGAGGCCTGCTCAATGTTGCTTCAATTGTTCCATGAGGCTCATCAGTTGGCAAATACACATCATCAGCAAACTGCAAAGGCAAATGCTTAGAAATCTGCCAACATGAAATTTCCATATTGCAAACCATATAAGCGATAATAATTTAGGGAAAATTTGGAGAAAACATTGAAATTCAATAGTTTTTAGGTAGTCTTTTAAATATAAGACCTAAATCTTGCCTATTTACAAAAATAACATCCTCCTAACTTTGGCTTCATTCAAGAAAGCTTTGATACTGCTTTTTAAAAAGACTTTTTAGTACAAAAATTTCAACCGTTTTAGAAAGAAAGAAGAAAGCCGTCCCAAACGAAGCCTGTCTTCTTAAATTTCTTAGTTTTTATCAAATTCTCAATGGTTTGACTATGGCAGGCGAAATACACGAATACGATAAGCTAGAAAAATAGTATGAGTGTTAGTTTTATAAATATGTAATTTTCTGATGTTTTGCATGCAAATTTTCCTAACAAAAATTAGAAGTGCTCTAATTCTCAAAAAATACAATAATTTATAATATCTTATATTACCAAAAAAATATAATTGCAAAATTTTGAGAAGTAGAACTCAAGGAATTCTCATAACTAACATGAATGATGTGCTGAAATTCATTGTAAGTCTTACAAAAAGAAAGTTAATATCCGCTGTAAAATATAAACTTAGTATTCATTTGTGATATCAAATTTGTTACTTTCTAACACAATTTTTTTATTTAAAAATTATATAAAAAAAAAAAATTGGTACTAAAAAACTACTTTAAAAAACAGTAAGAAAATTATCTCAAAGAAAACATTAATTTTCGTTTGGGACGGCTTTCTTACTGCTTCTTAAAGCCAATTTCTAGTACTAATTTTTGTACTAAAAAACTACTTTATGAAACAGTAAGAAAGTTGTCGTTTGAAATGTGCATTAAAAAAGCAGTATCTCACCTTGACCAAGTTTGGATTGTCTTTGCTAGATAAGTTGACTGGCAAGAAATGGATGTTTGGCATTCTCAGTTGAATAGATGCTATATCTGGAAACCTGTCAATTGGCAGGAAATAAGTATTTGAGATTGCAGACTCGGAACAGGAAATATTATAAGTCAAAACATTTGCGGTCAGAAAATTCTGATTAAAATTTTATCAAGACGGTATAACACATAAAAAATTATATCACATGCATCTTAAAGCCAATCCAACGGCTCTAAGATTCATCCTGATTAAAAATTTAATCAAAATTTCTTGTGCCATTTTTTTCCTTGAAAGTCGTTGCGCCAAACATTGTAACGAAGAAAAAAAGAAACCTGTTAAGAACAGCTACTGCCATGAGATACAGAGTATTTTGGACCGATGGGCTATATACACCCGAAGTTGGAGGGCCAAAGAAAGTATCTACAATGACTTTTTTGACATCTCGGTATCTTTCGATGAAGAATTTTGATTCTGTAGGAATTGCAGATATGGATTCGAACTGAAACCTACAAAATTGTCAGGGAAACTTTAATTATAAGCAAGATCTTCATTCTTACTCAGCAATGCATAAAAAACATTATTTGATACTAAAAGAGGTGATGCAATAACCATTCAGGATCTTACATCAAGCTGCACTTATATGCAATCTTCCAGAGAACTTCCTTCATGACCTCATTTATAGTATCATTTAGTAAACTTAATTTATGTGAGCGTGTCTAATAGGAGTCAAATTTGATTTTATTATTATAGTATTGTCCTTAGTTTGATAATGCGTTCTGGTTATTATAAACATTTCATCTGTGTAGTTAGCTCTAGAAATAATCTCATCAAAGTTTAAAAAAAAAATTGGATGAGTTGAGGATCCCAATAGAATCTTGGAATGATGTAACTTTTGTCATTGTATCATGTCCTTTATTTCCCTTCTTTGGCTGCTTCGTTTTCTGAGTGATGTAACTTACCCCTTTCTTCTTATTAAAATTTGATAATGAAGTTATCATATGACTTCTCACTGTTTTTCCTTCTCACTAAATCAGATTTGGGATTGATGGCTTATGACTTATCGTGATGTTATACAATAGTGGATAAAGAAACTCCCTCAATGGTCCCCATCATTGTTGTCTCCTACACGTAAGCGAGATCAGAGGAAAAAAAAAAAAAAAAAACCATTTGGAGAGAATGTATGATGTGATATGATAAATGAAGGAATACTGGCAGTAACTGAGAAACTCCCACAGTGGTTTCCATCATTGTTGTCTATTTACAATTGAGGGAGATCTGAGGAAAAATGGGTATGGAAACAAGATCATCAGAAGGAGATTCTTTTGAAAAAGAAATACTGGCAGCACCCTTTGTTGTTATTGGCACACATGAGATTTCTAGGACTTCTTTTATTGTTGAAGTTTCTACGGGTCATTCTGACCATAAGGGTCAACAATGCAACAAACATAACGGCAGGCACCATTTGAAAGTTCTTTAGTTTTTTGGCTCTAATAGCTTCATTGATATAAAGGGACTAACAACACCATTGCTAGAGAAGATGACTCTGAAATAGGAGCAAGCGTCGTGATTTTGGAGTCTAGCATAAACTCAAAATCATCACACCTTAAACCCTAATAAAAGCTTGATATATGCATATCCCGTATTTGCAACAAGCATGGGAAAAGTTTTGAATTAGCTTAGGTCTTCCATAAGAATTATACTTTCACAAACGACCAAATAATCACAAAAATGATAGCATAGATACTCATGAAATAGCATGCAAAATGACTTTCTAGCTTATCTTATCCTACAAAAGAATGACTCGATTATGAAATTATTGGTTGAACATGTTTGGGAAGTAAAACCACGCAACGAAAGATACAAGAATAAAAAATTACAGCAGAAAGAAATAATATTAGGATTTAACGTGTAAAAATCCAAAACCGAGAAAAAATCACGGAGCCATTACACCAAGAAATTTACTATAGAAATTTGGGAGAAATAGCACATATTTCTTCTCTCTCTCTCTCTCTCTCTCTCACCTTGTCTCTCTCTTCACCCTTACACCGTTCTCATACATGAACTAACAAAGAGAAAACACACTTAAACCACCTAGAGAAGCAACCCTTCATGAAAAATGAGAAAAAAATGCCCAGCTCGCCTCACAACACCGCGACGCCAGGTTTGGAGCACAACGGCGCTCAACTCTCTATCGCCAGTCTGCTTGACAGTGCCGGGTTTGGAGCACGCGACACTTCGCTCTCTGTCTGTCACCAAGAAACTATACAACATCACAACGCTTGGGTACACAGCACTGTACAGTTGTACAAAAAAAAATCGAAAGCAAAGCATCCAAACCCAAGCAGGTGGAGGATCCCCTGCAACAATACAGTGAGCTCAACGATTGTATTGAGATCTGAGGCAATAGTACAACTTGATTGATAGGACATAATCAAATTTTACACAAAACTAATAATCTCTCAGTTGGAAATTGATTGCGATCAATCCTTCCCCTGATCTGTAGCACAAATTATAGTATCTGTAGTGTGGCTCACCCCTACTCTCATCCTTCATGAACACTAATTGAATCTACACATAGCTTCAATTTATCAATTTTCACCGTCTTCGTCAACATGTTTGCAAGATTCTAAGTCGTTTGAATCTTCTCCAAAGATAAACGACCATCTTTTAGGAGCGATATGATGAAATGATACCGAAGATGGATGTGTTTTGTGCAAGCGTGGAATACAACATTCTTGTCTAGATGAATAGCACTCTTTGCCAAGTTCTGTCAAGAAATTTGCAACCATATCATCTCCTTGCAAACATCAATGATAGTAATATACTCAACTTCTGTGGTTGAGAGCACAATAATCTTCTATAACTTGGAAACTATACTAAATGTAGTCTTTCCCAAAGTGAATATATAACCAGTTATGCTTCTTCTACCATCAAGATCTCCAACAAAATCATAATCTAAATACCCCTGTAGATAAATTCCAACATCTCCAAAAAAAGATCTTTATTAACTGATCCTCTCAAGTACTTGAGAATTCACTTAACCGCCTCTCAATGAAGTTTGTCTGGATTACTCATAAATCTACCGACTATCTAGTCTCATATAAATCATAGCGTACATCAAACTTCCAACTGTTGAAGCATATAGAGTCCTCCCCATCTGTTCTTGCTCTTTTTCAAATAAGGGCGATTTTCCTTAGATAGCTAAATATGACTATCCAAGGGAGTGTAAACAGATTTTGTCTTACTCATGTTGAATCTCTACAACACGTTTTCAATATACTCAGCTTAAAAACAACTTGAATATACATACACTTCTATCCCTAGTGATTCTAATACCAAGAATTTTCTTTGTTGGACTAAAATTTTTCAATTCAAACTCCTATGATAACTGCTCCTTGAAACATATTATCTTCTTCATATATGATCCTACAATCAGCATGTTATCTACATTCAAAAGTAGAATGATATAATAATTATCAAAATATATGAAAAAACAACATTGATCAGTCAACACTTTGTGTATCTCTTGTTTGACATAAACCTATCAAAACTCCTGTAGCACTATTTTGATGTCTGCTTCAACCCATATAAGCTCTTTATGAGACTACACACGAAATCCTTTTTACGTGCGATCACATATCCCCGAGATTACACATTGTACAACTCTTCATGAAGAAATGTGTTATGAATTGGAAGCAATCTCAGCAAAAACCAGTGAATGACACAATAATTTGAGGAAGAGAAACTCACCAAAACTCAAACTAAAGAAAGATATTCACAAGATAAAATTGGATCTTCAATTGGAGTGGAAGATCCGGCTCTCCAAAGTCTCTAGATGCCGCTAGAACCCACACAAGAAACCAGAAAACAACAAGCTATAGAAAAAACAAGATGAAAACCTAACCCTAGCCCCCCAAAGCATACTTAAGCATATAATCATTAGGTAAATCCCAAAACAACCCCTTCTATTTGAATTTTTCCTACTAAGATTCCCTTAATTTCCTCTTAATTAAGCTAGTGGACCCCACTATTTGAATGTTTCCTACTAAGATCCCCTTAATTTCCTCTTAATTAAGCTAGTGGACCCCACATAGAAGGCGTGGAAGGCATGGGGAGCAGAACCTGCTTGTTCCGCCTCTAGTAATATTGAACCGGTCTATCAATACTCTCCTCTCAAAGAGCCACCTTGTCCTCAAGGTGGAAGGAGAGAAAATGACACTTCACCAACTCGTATGGTTCCCAAGTGGCATTATAGCTAGGTAGGTTCTTTCATTTGATCAACACTTCCTTCGACTCACCCTCTCCCTGACGAACTCCATTAAGCTCAAGTGGTTCTAAAATCACCTCTTGATAACTCTAAACTAGCTATATGCAGACCTTTGTGATCAAGCAGGAGATTAGTTAGTGCATTACCATCTACCTGCATAAATCATGAAAGTAGTGCACGACAGTCTACCTGTATAAAGCAGCAAACAACTCAATCCAGAAGCTGCTACAAAATGCCATCGGATTCGTAACTTCTATACAAGCGGACAAAAGGTGTCTACAAATGATTTCAAAGTACCCCCGCACGTGCACCGTAGTTTGTATACACATAGGTACACTAAAAGGGGTAAAAGCAATTACAAAACCCGCATGGGTCCCGGCGAGCGTGTTATTGGTACACACATGATGTCTAGGGATGATGCGCGAGTTGATAAGTGAATTTAAGTTTGAACCCGATTCCTCATATACGAATCAATAGGAGTCGACAAGGTTCAAACCATTAAACAAATATACGGTTGCGGCGACCGGTATATTTGTCTTATTACATTCATATTAGGCCTTCAAGGCCTATAACAATATGAATTCGCTAATAAAGGCATAAAGCCTACGAAACCCGATCCTCTGTCGACAGCCAGACAGAGTCGACAAGGTTCAAGCTACAAATGAAAGTGCCCCCAAACACCCCGATGATGGTCGTGTTGAATGCTTATCTCAACCGGAGGGGTTCATTCCAAACATTTCAATAATTCCACCCAAATACCCACAAATCCAATACTCCTAAAAAATCAAAAACTCCAAAATCATCCCAAATTTCAAAATATTTAAAATTGAAGTAAATCCATCAAACACTTAAAGCAAACTCTATCCACCCTCCGCAACAGTTTGCTGAGGTGGACAAATTGAAATGTACTTCAGCTCACAAAGAGCTAATGCCTAGTCGAAAATATCACTAGGATCCATTCTCAAACAATCTTCTGCCAATAAGGATGTGGTACGTGTCCTCTACCCGGCGGTTTTGCCGCCAAATGGCACAGCAGGATAAATGGTTATGACTCGGGCCCTCTGAACCGAGTGGTTTTGCCATCAAATGGCACCACGAAATACTGATTATGGCCAGAGCCAATACATTCATTATTGGTATCAAATCCTTGAGATATGAATCAATAGGATATGATCGATAGGGCACAAAGCTCTCTGTTAGCTAATGTAGATTCAAATTTGTCCCCTTAGACAAATATTCACCCCATGTCTACAAGATCCCCTTGGACGAAGCAACCCATGGCTGCTGACAAGGATCCTTCTGTCAGGTTGGGTCGACAACCTCCTCTGACTAAGTAGACCAGGGACCAATTATGGTCCGGGATGACGGAACCATGGATCTTGATCGGGTCTATCATCCATTCCCCCACCATCCACTTCAAGTGCAAGATAGTGCAATTTCCAATTTTAAATATCAAATCTTCAAACTCTCCAATTTTCCAACCATTCCAAATATCCATTGCTGCTACTATATGTCAGATAACACGTATTCTCTACGTATCTGATTGACGACTAGCCTTAATTGAAAGTTCTCTCTCGTGATCGAGAGGGGTAATTAACTATAGGGGCTTGGGCCTATAGGAAACCAGATCATAAAGACCTCGCAAAATGTGGGCAAAATCTCTGGATAGTGTCTTATCTACAAATCCATCTGCCTTCTAAAATTTACCCCGGAACTTAGTTCGTTAAAACTTCCTCGCCAAAAGAAAAGCAAACAATGTGCGGGCGGAGGCCAGGGCCAAATTTTCGGAGCCCACAGATAAACACTTGGCCCATACCCTAGGTGTTTCTGAAGCAAAACACCGTAAGTATATCCCCAAGCTTTTGTTCACAACTTCAGTCTTTCCATCCGTCTGGGGTGATAAGTGGTGCTCCTCTTTAGCAATATCCCTTATAGCCTAAATAATTCCCTATATAAATGACTAATGAACACCTTCTCTATCAGATACTATAGACTCCAGTATCCCATATACCTCTCATCATATCTGAAGCATAATTCCTTAGTCCGTTTTTCTGCAACTCCTTAGTGAGCTTTTTGAAATTTTCCTCGAATCTCCCTCATATAGGATTCTCCTTTAGGGCTTCACGAAGGTTTCCCAGTGATGGACTTTTGGGAGCAACGAATGTGGTGGTCATCCTATACGAGCTTTCCTGAACTACTGCCTCGGGTCCCCCTTTCCAGGTGCTTATGGTCCTCCATTAGCTATGCTTGCTCCATACTCTCTCCCAAGTTCTGAGGCCTTATTACTTTAATCGTCACCCGAATCTCTGGTTTGAGTCCCTTCATGAAGTTCCTCTCTAACACTGTCTGAGAAAGGTGGTCCAAACGACTAGTGAAGTACTTGAACCTATCCAAGTACTCAACCACTAAGCCTTTTGTGTCAGGACGAAAAATTGATTGTAAAAGTCTCATCCCCTGCTGGTTTGGAAACGTTCAAACAAGCAATCCTTGAATTCCTTCCAGCTCCTTATGGGTCAACGCATGTCCCTCCATTCGTACCAAGCCAATACCTTCCTTTCCAAACATAGGCCCGCTGCCGTTAGCCTCTCATCCTTCGTCAAACCTTTGGCGGCAAAATGCCTCTCCACCTTATAGATCCATCCGTGTGCATCATCTCCCTCAAAGATGGGCATCTTTAGCTTCCTCACTCTCAGATTGCCTCCGTTTCCCCTGAATCCTCGATAGGCTCCTATTCCACTAAGTGGAGGTATCTCCCAAGCTTCCCAATCCTCCCTTCTGCACTCGTACCAAAATCCTTCTTCAAAATCCCCTCTTTTCAAAATCAGCACCCCTTCACTCGTACCCACTACTCATCTTTTCCTTAGAGATAGGTTCTAGAAGAGGCATCTCATCTTCTCCCTCCAAAACCTCCACCTCTTGATTTCCCCTCCCTTAATAGGACTAGGGTTTCCTCCACTTTCTCATACACCAGTGGCTCCCCTTGTCTCTGATGTCATCATTTTGGGTGTGGCTTCAAGTAACATCTTCAACATTTCTTCGACGACAACAAACATTCCATCCATCTTTTCATGAACGGAAGCAAATTTGTTTTCAAAATCAAGAATCTTCTCCACCAAATCTAATTTCAATTAGCCAATTCCCCCTTCCAATACTTGCACCTTTATTCTCGCCATAGTAACCCGAATCTATGCTATGATACCAATTTGTTAGGAATTTGATGAAATCTCAACAAAAACTAGTGAACGACATAATAATTTGTGGAAGAGAAACACACCAAAACTCAAATTGAAGACAAAAATTAGCAAGATACAGTTGGATCTTGGAAGGGAAGATCCGGCTCTCCCAAGTTTCTAGACGCCACTAGAGGCCACACAAGAAACCAGAAAAAAACAAACTGTAGAAAAAAATGAAAACCTAACCCTAGCCCCCCAAAACATACGTATAGAACATTAAATAAATCCCAAAATAGCCCCTTCTATTTCAATTTTCCCTCATAAAACCTCTTTAATTTCCTATTAATTAAGCTAGTGGACCCCACATAGAAGGGGTGGCAGGCATGGGGTAACATTGAACCTATTCCGCCTATTCCGCCTCAGGTAACATTGAACCTGTCCTATTTGGACCAGTTTATTAAAATGCTATCTTTAAATCCATCTGCTCTAAATATAAATATTCCACTGCTACTATGCTCAACATAAGTTTGACTGTAATCATCTTCACCACTTCAGAGAAAATTCAATGTAGTCCACTTTTATTTACTGAAAACCTTTAACTCAAGTCTAGCCTTATAACGCTTGCTACTATCAGGTTCTTCTTTCAGCCTGTAAACCCTTATTTTGTAGTGCTTTTTTGCTATCTGGTAGCTATGTCAACTCCCAAATAAGATTCAACACAAGTGAATATGATGGGGACATCAGAGCATGAAAAGTGCATCATAGGCATGGCCGTCGATCTATGGCCACGATCAAGTCGATGTAGTTTTGAGTTATTTTCATGTATTTGTCTTTTATTATATTAGTTATCTTTTATTATTTAAGTTGTAATTGTTTTCCCATTTTTACCCCTTAAGGGAGGTCGTATGTAAACTCTGAGGGCATTGTCGTCTTTCTTATTTTGAGTCTTATGTATTAGGCTATTTATAGCCCCTATGTTTCTCTTTGAAGGTTTTAATGAATGATTGAATAAAAAATTTTCCTGCGTTTTGATTTCATGCAAGAGCGAGAGAGAGGTTTAGAGAGAGATCCCTTGGAGAGGGAAGCGCATCACCCACCAACCTTGGAGATAGCTGGGTTTGTGATTCTTCGTCGTTATCTTATTACCCTCTTTCCCTCATCCCCTAGCTGCCAGCCAAAAATCTCCCCTGACCCCTCACCTAAGCCGCCGGCCATTATACCCCCAATATCATCCGCCGCTGAGACCCTAATCCCATTCATCACCCACGACCACTCCCTCACCGCCGGCCACCCTTGGCTCCTCCCCACCCACACCGGCCCACAACCTTCCAACAATAGGTTTCATAATTTTGGTAACTTCCTTCATGCTCAAATTCAAATTAATTTGAACTTGAAAAGTTGCCTAATTTACAAATTCCTATTTTAGGTTACTTCCTAAATTGATTCCTATTTAAATTTTAAATTAAGAGAGGATTAAATACTTCTTTTCAAACTTAATTTATTATTTTAAGTAGGCATTAAATGCCTCATTAATTCCTCCATCCCACTATAGCCGCCGGCCTCCTTTGGTGATTTAAATTAGGAATTGTTTCCTAAACATCCACCTCCTTTATTGGAAACAATTTAAATCCCTTCTCTCCCTCTCTTGGCCGAAAATCCCAAGGGCCCACCCACTTAATCCCTTCCCAAATTTAAGCTTTCCCCCTTGGAATTAAATCCCCAAAATTCTGTCCTACTCTACCCACCCCCTCTGTCTTACTCCATATTCTATTTAAATTATTTCCAAACCTAAAGACTTGATTTGGAAGTTAATTTCAGCTTTCACTCCATAATCCTCTTCTCAAAATCTGAAATCAATCTTCCCCTTGGCCGGTCACTCTCTCTTGCCACTCACTACTTGGATTCTTGAATGAAACCTCTCTCTTTCAAGGGGAAACGGCAAGGACAACAAAGGATCATTACCTTCAACACTTGGAAGAGACTTCTTCTCCTCCAGTTGAACCTTCAAGAGGAGCTTCGACAAACTTTGTCAACACCTCGCCTACTTGTTTCCAGGTTTTGATAAGGGTGAACTTCTTCCCCCTTTTTACTTACCTTTCTAATCCCCTAATCTTGTAGGTGATGACGATTCACAAGGAGCCGAGCTTCACCTTTCCCTAAGCTAGTAAACGTAGGGTTTTGTTCCGCCATTGCCCAAAACCTAGTAAACGTAGGGTTGAGTGCACCTTATTTGCCTCTAATCTTATTGCTAGATTAGGAATTTTGTTGAAAACTATTTACTTAGCATGATTGTTGAATTTCTAACTTGTTTTGGTTTTCCAAGTGCTTGGCAACCGGCTTAGCCTAAACGTAGGCACCCCTCTCTTGTTTTATGTTATCATTTGGATTGCTAATAGCTTAAATCTTACTTGCTTAATTCGAGAAATCATGCAATTTCATTATGAGATACATTTAAAATATTTTAGTCCTGTATCATCTGGTATCAGAGCATGGTTAGCTTAGGATTTTCATACTAGAATTCATCCTAGGCTATTGCTTAATCTTGCATAATTAATTTGGCATTCATACTATTTCTTAAATTATTTTAAATCTTAGTTGTGTTTGCTATCCAGAAATTTTCTACACTCATTTAGTGAGTTTTAAGGTTGTCTCTTAAATATCTAGGTGCTGCCTTCAATATAACTTCCCTAATTACCTAGAATACTTAACGCCTTGTTGTAGTTTGATGTCCAAATATTTTATGCATTGTTTAGTGTCATTCTAGAGAGTCTATCATAGCATTTAGGTGCTGTCCTCTACCTAGATTCCTCCCCTAGTGTCCCCTAGTGTCTAGCCATGGACCTGGAACAACTTGAAAGGACTTTAGACTTGTTGGTAGGTCAAATGAACAACATTAGCCAACAACTCAAAGAGAATCAAGCCGACCTTGCTGAACTTCGCAGGGACACCACCGAACGCTTTGACACACTTGAACGATCTAGGGAACATCCACCCCCTTACACCCCATCTAGACCTCCGTCTATGTATGGGGATGAACCTTATCAAGATGAGAGGCAATATCATGCCAATCATCGAGCTCCACAGTTTGGACACAACCCACACCACGACCCTGGCATGCCACTTATGAAAAATATTAAAGTAGATGCTCCTACCTTTGACGGCACACTCGATCCCCAGCTCTTCCTGAACTGGGTCAAAGTTATGGAGAGTTTCTTTAAGTGGTATAATATTTTTGAGGCTAGGAAGGTTAGTTTTGTCAAGATGAAACTAATGAGTAGGGCGAGTTAGTTTTGGGCCAACTTAGAGAGCCTTAAGGAAGCCAGGAATGATTACCCCATAACTAATTGGTCATCTATGAAGCGTGAACTTAAGCAAAAGTACTTGCCTCCCTCTTACTTTCCTAGATTGTTGGAAAGATGGAATAGGTTGACTCAGGGCAACAAACCGGTCAAGGATTACATCGCATCTTTTAACGACTATTTGATTCGTTGCAAGGGGGAGACCTCCACAACCCCCGCACAGATCCTATCCATATTTCGTACTGGGTTGCGAGAGGATCTTCGCAACGAGTTGTTCGCTCGGAACATCACTACCCTTGAAAATGCCTACAGTTTAGTGTTAGACCTAGAGGAAACCCGTTCCCAACACCCTAGTCGACACCACAACTCTAGACCTTCCTACAGACCTTCTGGTAGTTCCACCCTCATAGTTTAGTGTTAGACCAGGGAGCACTACTCGACCCTCGCCTGGTCCCCCCACTCCCCGTCCTGATATTAGAAGTAAGTCTCCCACTCCGGATACCCCTCGATCTAACCCCGGGACCAAGTGCTTTAGATGTCAGGGGTATGGACATATCGCCTCTCAGTGTTCTAGTCCCTATAAAGTCACGATTATTGAAAAGATCACTGAGGCAGATTTTGAGCCTAAAGTCGATCAGATTCACCAAGTGGACAACGATGGTGAATTCTTTGAGGATGACGACACTGTTGTCATCCATTATATTCAGAAAATTGACATTTCTCCCACCTGCATGGTGAGATGTGCACTGTCACAACCCGTTACCACCGACGACTGCGTAGGACTGCGATCTTTCATACCTACACCAAAATCAAGGATAAGAACTGTAAGGTCGTCGTGGATAGTGGCAGCTGCATCAATGATGTCTCCTCTAGCATGGTGTCTAAGTTTGGCCTGTCTGCCGTTCCCCACCCCAACCCCTATAAGGTAGCTTGGGTCAACACCACTGCCTTAGAGGTAAAGGAACGAAGCTTTATACCCATATCCTTCGATGGCTATAAGAAGAATGTTTGGTGTGATGTTTTGATTATGAATGTTAGACAAATCCTTCTAGGCCATCCCTGGCTATTTGACAATGATGTTCACATTTATGGTCGTTCAAACACCTGCGTGTTTGAACATAAGGGCCAAAAGATCAATCTTGTGCCATCACAGCCCCGGGTTACGGATGATCCGGAATCCAACCCTATCAAAGTCAAGAAGGGACTGAACCTGATAACCTCCATAGCCCTGAGCGCCCCTTTACGCACCTCAGTCGATTGTGAGACTTCCACTGAGTCAGAAGAATCAGTCCCTCAGGAGATTCAACCCATACCTAGTAGGCTTGTTGAGGTCTTCACTGATGATCTTCCCGATCCATTACCTCCGATTAGGGACATCCCGTATGTTTTAGATCTAATCCCTGGAGCTTCTCTACCGAAACTCCCCACTGTCGAGCTCATCTACCCTATTTCATTAACCCGTTCCACTGGTTTTAGTCCTTCTAAAATTATTTATGGGTTTATACCTAGACATTCACTAGACCTTATACCCATATGCTCTAGGTATAGGATTTCCGAGTCTGCATTATCATTTGCATCACATGTGCATGAGCTTCATAAAGAATTTGCATGACAAATTGAAAAGAGCGAGAATGATTATAAACTGTGTTGATCCGAAACAAAAATTTAAAACTTTTGAGGTTGGTGACTCCATGATGGTGCGGATCCGTTTGGAATGGTTCCCGCTGGGAACAGTTAAGGAGCAGCATGCTAAGAGTGCTGGACCATTCAAAATAACTAAGAAATTCCATGATCATACTTATGTAATAGTTCTGCTCGCAAAATTCAACATCTATCCCTCCTTTAACATAGAAGATCTAGTTGTATATAAATGTCCTGATTTCAACACACCAGATCCACTCCTACAGCAGCCTTGTGTGACCCCACCATGTGAGAACCCAAACCTAGCCCCACTCCCAGATATTCCTGAATCACCCATGGCAGAAAAGGTGGACTTGATTTTGAGTGATGATATAATCTCCATAAACGAATGTGGTCGATGAAGGTACTTGATCAGGTGGGGGGAAAGCCCGAGTAAAAGGATACATGGCTAGATCGCGAGGAGCTGCAGCAGATTGACCCTGATGCAGTGGGGATCTACGAGAGCACCAGAGATGCTTACTCGATGGAGTCGAGCCTTCTCCCACCCCAGGAGAATGATGGGGACATCAGAGCATGAAAAGTGCATCAGAGGCATGGCTGTCGATCTACGGCCATGATCAAGTCGATGTAGTTTTGAGTCATTTTCATGTATTTGTCTTTAATTATATTAGTTGTCTTTTATTATTTATGTTGTAATTGTTTTCCCGTTTTTACCCCTTACTTAAGGGAGGTCGTATGTAAGCCCTGAGGGCGGTGTCGTCTTTCTTATTTTGAGTCTTATGTACGAGGCTGTTTATAGCCCCTATGTTTCTCTTTAAAGGATTTAATGAATGATTGAATAAAAATTTTTCCTACACTTTGATTTCTTGCAAGAGCGAGAAAGAGGTTTGGAGAGAGATACCTTGGAGAGGAAAGCGCATCACCCACCAACCTTGGAGACGGCCGGGTTTGTGGTTCTTCGTCGTTATCTTATTATCCTCTTTCCCTCATCCCCTAGTCGTCGGCCACAAATCTCCCCGGACCCCTCACCTAAGCCGCCGGCCATTACATCGCCACCATCACCCGCCGCCGAGACCACAATCCCCATCATCACCCATGGCCACTCCCTCACCGTAGGCCACCCTTGGCTCCTCCCCACCCACACTGGCCCACAACCTTCCAATAATAGGTTTCATAATTTTGGTAACTTCCTTCATGCTCAAATTCAAATTAATTTGAACTTGAAAAGTTGCCTAATTTACAAAATCTTATTTTCGGAAACTTTATAAATTGATTCCTATTTAAATTTTAAATTAAGAGAAGATTAAATACTTCCACTATAGCCGCCGGCCTCCTTTGGTGATTTAAATTAGGAATTGTTTCCTAAACATCCACCTCCTCTATTGGAAATAATTTAAATCCCTTCTCTCCCTCTCTTGGCCGAAAATCCCAAGGGCCCACCCACTTAATTCCTTCCCAAATTTAAGCTTTCCCCCTTGGAATTAAATCCCCAAATGCTATCCTACTCTACCCGCCCCCTCTCTGTTACTCCATATTCTATTTAAATTATTTCCAAACCAAAAGACTTGATTTGGAAGTTAATTTCAGCTTTCCCTCCATAATCCTCTTCTCAAAATCTGAAATCAATCTTTCCCCTAGTCTTCCCCTTGGCCGGTCACCCTCTCTTGTCACTCCCTACTTGGATTCTTGAAGGAAACCTCTCTTTCAAGGGGAAACAGCAAGGACAACAAAGGATCATTACCTTCAACACTTCAACGCTTGGAAGAGACTTCTTCTCCTCCAGTTGAACCTTCAAGAGGAGCTTCGACAAACTTCGTCAACACCTCGCCTACTTGTTTCCGGGTTTTGATAAGGGTGAACTTCTTCCCCCTTTTTACTTACCTTTCTAATCCCTTATTCTTGTAGGTGATGACGATTTACAATGAGCCGAGCTTCACCTTTGCCTAAGCTAGTAAACGTAAGGTTTTGTTCCGCCATTGCCCAAAACCTAGCAAACGTAGGGTTGAGTGCACCTTATTTGCCTCTAATCTTATTTTTAGATTAGGGATTTTGTTGAAAACTGTTAACTTAGCATGATTGTTGAATTTCTAACTTGTTTTGGTTTTCCAAGTGTTTGGCAAGCGGCTTAGCCTAAACGTAGGCACCCCTCTCTTGTTTTATTTTATCGTTTGGATTGCTAATAGTTTTAATATTACTTGCTTAATTCAAGAAATCGTGCAATTTCATTATCACATACATTTAATTTTAGTCCTACATCAGAATATATCTCATCATCCATGGTTTGCTCTCCCTTCTATAAATCATCAATTTAAATAGTCTCATCATAGCACTCTGGTTCACTATCATCTGTAAGCAATATATAGTATAAGGAATGAGAATACTTTGTATTGGTTTTGAGATCTGCTGGATCTCCTAACTTCAATAGTAAGTATCTGAGGAACTCTTTGTGCGTCATTAGTTTGAGCACATCTTTTGCCTTTGTCTTCTTGATCATCATAATCCTCTATCTCAACATATTTAGAAGAATCTTCAAGAGTCTTATTACTATCTTTAAATGTAACATCCCTGCTCCTGATGAATTTATGATTATGATATCTCATAGTTTGTAGCCAAATTCATATGACTCATATCCAATGAATGTATACTTTATAAATTTTGGATCAAACTTACTACTAAATCATGCATCAATATGAACATATGATGAAAAAAATAAAAACTTTAATGTGAGATAAATTTATCTCCTTGCCACTCCAGGCTTCCTTATGTAATCTCTCATTCAGAGGAATTGATAGTCCATGATTGATCAGATAAATAACAGTATTCACTGCCTCTGCCCAGAACTGTTTGGTAGACCTCATGCTCCTAGCATGCTTAGTGATAATTATATTCATGCACTCTGCACACCATTTTGATGTGTTCTTGAAATAGTAAACTCACGACTAATCTTATTCAAAGCATAATACTCGAACTTCTCATCACGATACTCGCCACAATTTCAGATTTGAGACACTTCAGTTTTAAACCTGTCAAAGGTTGGTAATTGTATGGCGCGCTATAGATCGGATCAACTATGACCCTTCACTTCTTGAAAACATCAAATACAAATGATTTGTATTTAATAAGTATACTTATACTTACTGTAAATAAAAAATAAAAAAAATACTTATACTTTCTGTTGTGATCATCAATAAAAGTAATAATAAAAATAATCTTTTATAGAAGAAACTGGTGCAGGACCTCATACATCATTATACAATAACTTTAGCTTCTTTGACTTCACATTTGAACCAATTTTTTAAAAAAGTCGCCCTTTGTTGCTATCCATATACACAATCTTCACAAAAATTTAAATTTATATATTTTAAATTAGGAATTTTCCTCTAGTAAGAAGTGAATGCATACTTTTCATCATCATATAGCTAAGCCTAAGATATTAAAGACCTTCATCAACATTTAAATCAGCTACTCCAATAGAATATGATCTTTTGTTAATAACATATTGATGGACCGAACCGCTCCGAATTTTGCAACTCAAGTTCCATCACATATATGGTGCCTTTAATATAACCACGAGCTATAACCATAGCCCTTTTTATCACCTTCAACAAATATTCTGTGAATGATGCTCACGTCTGGGCTTCCAAGATGACTCACAAAAACTAAATTCCTCTTCAAATAAAGAACATGCCTAACATCCTTGAGTCTCCAAGTTGACCCATCTGACATTCTGATATTAACATCTCTTAATTCTATAATACTGCAGGGCTTGTTGTCTCCCATATACACTTTACCTAGATAACCTTTTGTCTAATTCTTGAACAACTCCTTGTTAAAACTTGCATGAAATGAAGCACCTAAATCAATAACCTAAGATTCAAAATTATAAAGAGAAAAATTAGAGAACTTGACTAAAACTCTTCAGCAAATATATTTCCAGAATAATTTTCGTCTTGACCTTCCCCACTAGCATTCTTTGGAACAATACAATCCTTCAAGTGACCATTCTTTCCACAGTTCCAACACACAAATTTCACTCTACCTTAAGTAGACTTTTCCCTCTTGGATTTAGATCTTCCTCTACTTGGATTTCTATTTAAACACTTTTTTCTAGCTTCAACATTCAAATTAGAATTTGAAGTTTCACCATTCGCCTTCCTATAAACCTCTTCATTTAACACTAACCCTGCAATGTCCTCAAAGTTCAACTTTAAACTTTATGAAGAATTACTCACAACAGTAACCAGCCATCCAAGCTATCTTGCAATGAAGATAACAACATCAATGGTCTCACCTCATCATCAAACTTGATACCAACTAAACACAACTGAATCATCACAGTGTTTAGATTATTCAGATGTTCTACCATTAAAGTATTGTCTAACATATTGATATTGAATAATTTCTTCATTAAGAACACTTTGTTTAAGTCAGAAGGCTTCTCATACATCTTATTCAATTCAACCATGAGATTGAATGTAGTCATCTCATTTACAATATTGAATAGAACATATAAGGAAAGCGAAAGTTGAATCAAACCTAGAGTTATTTGGTCAAGAACCTCCCACTCCTTCATAGTCATTGAATATGACTTGTTGGTAACTCCATCCAGCGGGAAATATAGCTTCTTATGGTATAACAAATCTTTAATTTGCATCATCTAAAATGCAAAGTTTGAACCATTGAACTTCTCAATCTTGTATTGTGTTTCGTCAGCCATTACGTTTACTCGAACTGAAGAGCGTGTCTCTAATACCAGTTGTTGGGAAGTAAAACCACGCAATAAAAAAATAAGAAATAAAAAATTGAAATGGAAAGAAAGAATACCAGAATTTAACGTGGAAATACCTGAAACTGAAAAACAATCATGGAGCTACACAACACAAAAATTCATTAAAAAATTTTGGGAGAATTAACATAGATGTCTTTTCTCTCTCACACTCTTTCATTATCTCTCTTCACTCTTGCACCATTCTTATATGTGAACTAACAAAGAGAAAACACACTTAAACTATCAAGAGATGCAACTGATTATGAAAAACTAGAAAGAAAACTACCTAGCCCACCTCATAGTGCAGCGGTGCCAAGTTTGGAGTGTCACAGTGCTCAACTCTCTATCTCTAGTCTGCCTGACAACACCAATCGTTGGGGTTTGGAGCGTTGTGGCGCTCCGCTCTCTATTTGTCTCCAAGCAAGCTATATAGTGCCGTAACACTTAGGTACATAGCACTGTGTGGTTGTACGGAAAAAAAAATTGTATACAAAGCATGCGAACCCAAATAGGGGGAGGATCCCCTCTAATCCCCCAAGGAGCTAGACCGATGGAATTAAGGTCTAAGGCAACAATATAACTTAATTGATCAACACAATCAAATTCCACACAAAACTAACATAACAATAGCATTTCAACCCATGTAACTGTTTCCAAAACAACAATTATGAATGTGCATCCAAGTCACAAAGGATAAATATAAAATAGACTTCTCTTAAAATGTGAATACACTAGCCATTTGCTAAGTAACCTTGTACTTAGTTGTGGTACCCTTGAATAAACCACAAGACATTTGTTAATTGTGTTATTTCTCTTTATTTGAAGAATCGTATAACTCCTTGCATTGGTTAGTCAAATTATTCGACGCATCTATTCATCCCTCCACTAGAGCTATATAACTCCACTAAGAAGGGGTTCCTCCTTTTGAGTTCTTCATAAGAGAATTCTTGAATCAATACCAATAGAAGCAATGCCTCTTTCTTGCTCAAATGATTTCACTGGTTGGGTTATTGTTTGGCTTATTATGATCTCCAGGAATATCACCCTTTCAAGGCTCTTTCCTTGCAAATGCAAACTAATTATGGTATAAACAAATGCAAAGTAATTATGGTATTATCAAATGTTGCCTTGAATGTCGCTTATAGGAGGCAACTCATCTAGGAGGACCTCAAATGAGATGCTTATGCATAGGGCTTCTCGTGACATGAGGTGCAAGCAATCAACTTCATAGCTATTTTTGGCTAATTCATGAGGGAAGAGTTCACAGTATAGCGGGTAAGATGACTGAGTTGTGGTGCTGGAATAATAATGGAAGAAGTTGGCAAGAAGCTTTGTGGCGGTGATGATGTTATGCAAATTTGTCTCCCTTTGTGCTAAAAAACATAGGTATTATTACGTCAGAAATATGTTAAATTTGGATCATATAGCCAAGCCCAACCCAAAAGTATGTTAGCGACGTCCATGGGGAGGACATCAAACCATATGTGGGCTAAGTAGCCACCGAGTTGAAAGGGAATAAGAAACCTCTACAAAGAAGGGAGAGATATTTTATTTACCCAAACAACATGAAAAGGGAAAGAGTGTGGCTTAGACATCAAATTGATTTGGGATGTCGTTGCTTTGAAAATGCCGTTCATGGTACTAGTGCATTAAAATACAAGTTTACAACATTTGCCAGAAATGTTGACAAACGTGTGAAAAGATGGTCGTGCACCACCAAGCAACTTCAACTAAACTAGATGTATAAAGTCACCACACAATAGTCACCTGAGAAGATTGCTTGAGTTTGCCTATTCAAGGATGGGGTCATGATCCTCTACGTCTTTGTTTGGATCATTTTGAGGATAGACTTCTTAAATGACTTATAGAGCCAAAATATGACGAGTGCGTTGGCTAGTTACTTGTCCTGGATGAGATTATTTGAAATAACGAACCTACAAGAAAATTGGTGGGTACCTGATAGGAAATACTTGATTTCAAGTAATTCCTAGCTAAATCGGAAGCGAAACAGCAGAAAATCTGCTGTTTATAGAAGTGGACAGCAGGTTGTCACAAGAAAACAGCAGAAGTTATAGAGAAAACGGAGAGAAAACTCAAGCGAAGGCTTGCATTTTACTAGTAGGCAATTAAAATAGCAAGATACAATTTGTTCTTCAATCCGAGAGGAAGAACAACTCTCCAATCTCCGGCAACGCCAAGAGCCCAATGCAAGAAAACCCTAGATCTCAAAAATACATTCAAATTCAAGATAACCCTAATTCCCCCCTCATCTCCCTAATTAATCATGAAAGAAGGATTACAAATGACCTAATTACCATTCTAATTCAAATTCTCCCTACTAAAATTGGATTTAACTCCAAATGAGCCCCATTAGCTCTTCCGCCCCCTCCTGCTTGCCTGGCTTCCGCCGGCTGTAGACCAGGACCGGTCCAGCCGGCCCAGGTACCGGCCTATCAATACTCCCCTCCCAAAAACTCACCTTGTCCTCAAGGTAAAAGTCAGGGAACTGTTGCTTCACAATCTCATAGGGCTCCCAAGTGGCCTCATAGTCTGGGAGATCCTTCCATTTGATCAACACCTCTTTATTTCCTTTCTTGCCTACCCTTACTCCTTCCAGCTCCACGGGTTCCATGACCACCTCCCAATTTTCTGTCAAGGATGCTGGTAATTCGACACTAGCTGCATGCTCCCCTAGTGCTCTCCTCAACTAGGACACATGGAACACTGAGTGAATGGTAGCGGAGGGGGGTAACTTCAGACGATAAGCCACTGCTCCAATCTTTCCCAAGATCTAATATGGGCCAAAGTATCTCGAGGCTAATTTCTCATTCTTCACGTGTGCCACTGATTTCTGCCTGTAGGGCCTTATCTTCAAGTAAACCTTCTCCCCCACTTCATACTGTATATCTCTCCTGTGTGCGTCAGCTCGCTCCTTCATGATTTGTTGTGCCCTTTCCAGATTTCTGCCTGTAGGGCCTTATCTTCAAGTAAACCTTCTCCCCCACTTCATACTGTATATCTCTCCTGTGTGCGTCAGCTCGCTCCTTCATGATTTGTTGTGCCCTTTCCAGATGTTTCT
The DNA here is from genome assembly GCF_001605985.2 of Dendrobium catenatum. Lineage (NCBI taxonomy): Eukaryota > Viridiplantae > Streptophyta > Magnoliopsida > Asparagales > Orchidaceae > Dendrobium > Dendrobium catenatum. The sequence continues at coordinate 22,692 of NW_021320064.1, read as the reverse complement.
TTAACTCTTCTAGCACATGATCCCTCTCCTCTAGGTATTGCTCCACTAAAGATATTGGTGTGTTTCCCCTCTCATAATGCACTAACTGTGTGGGGTCTCTCCCGTAGAGCACTTTGAAAGGGGTCATTTGAGCTGCGGAATGGTACGAAGTGTTATACCAATATTCTGCCCAAGGTAACCATTTGGCCCACTTTCGTGGTGTTTCTGAAGCAAAACACCTCAAGGCACTGCCATGAAACTCCTGCAGCAAGTGTGGAATATGTATAGAAGTTCGTGGCATCACCAACCTCCCTTGGTATAATAATCTCCCCCCCTCAATGTTGTAACCAGGCTGACTGTTCTTGTCTTTCCTCAGATCCTCCCTGATCTTTCCCAATTCCTCATCTCGCATGCTTTCTTCCTTGATGGCCCCCCAATCGACCATTAATCGTACTGACAGGGCTAGCTCCTAGAGCTCCCCCACACATCTGGATAGGGCGTCAGCTGCTTTATTTTCCAAACCAGGCCTGTACTGGATCTCGAAGTCGTAGCCCAATAGTCTGGATAGCCACCGCTGATGCTCCTCAGTCACCATCCTTTGCTCCAAGAGATACTTAAAACTCTTCTGATCTGTCCGGACAATGAAATGTCGCCCCAATAGGTAGGGGCGCCACTTCTGAATGGCTAAGACAATCGCCATCAACTCTCTCTCATACACTGACTTCAATCTTACCCTGGTCGATAGCACCTGCCTGAAGTAGGCTACAGGCCTGTGATTCTGCATTAACACTGCTCCTAGCCCATACCCCGACGCATCGGTATCTACCACAAAGGCTTGGCTGAAATCAGGAAGGGCTAGAAATGGAATAGTGGTCATGGCTTTCTTCAACCTTTCGAAGGCCTGGGTCGCTACATCACCCCAGAAGAAGTTGTCTTTCTTCAGCTGCTCCGTCAACGCCAAGCAATGGAACTATACCCCTTCACAAACCTCCGTTAGTATCTCGTCAGTCCCAAGAAACCCCTCAACTCCTTGATGTTTTTGGGCATGGGCCATTTCTGCATTGCTTCAATCTTTGACTGGTCAGCTGCCACTCTCTCTTGAGACACTACATGTCCCAAATATTCCACTCTCGACTGGGCAAAATTGCATTTCTTTAAGTTAGCTTTCAGCTGATGTGTCTGTAGGATCCTCAAAACCTCCTCTAGATGCTTCAAATGTTCCTCCTCGGTCTGGCTGTACACCAGAATATCGTCAAAGAAGACTAGCACAAACTTCCTCAACTGCTGCCTGAATACCCTGTTCATCAAGGACTGGAAGGTAGCGGGGGCGTTGGTAAGCCCAAATGGCATCATTAAGAACTCATAGTGCCCCTCGTGTGTTCTGAACGCCGTCTTCTGAATGTCCCCTTCCTTCATTCTGATTTGGTGGTAGCCCGACTTCATGTCCATCTTTGAAAACACAACTGCTCCATGCAGCTCATCTAGTAACTCATCGATCACAGGAATGGAGATTTTGTTCGGTACTATTTCTTTGTTCAGGGCTCTGTAGTCCATGCAAAACCTCCAGCTCCCATCCTTCTTTTTGACCAGTAAGACTGGACTGGAGAAAGGGCTCACACTGGGTCTGACGATCCCTGCTTCCAGCATCTCCTTGATCAACTTCTCAATTTCATCCTTTTGAATCTGGGGGGCGATATGGTCGAACACTGATCGGTGACACTCCCTCTTTCAGAAGAATAGCATGCTCCTACTCTGTAGGCGGTGGCAATCCCTGAGATGGCTGGAAAACCTCCCTATATTACTGTATGAGCGGTTGCACCATCGGTGGAATGTCTCCTTCTTACCCCACACTGACCCTCTCCAAACGTTGCAGCTCCACCAAAAATCCCCCTCCCGCCTCCTGTATGGTTATGATCATGGATTTTAGAGATACAACTGCCCTTGATAGCCCTGCATCTCCCTGGATCACCTTCCTCTGCCCTTCTATCCTCAATTCTATCCTCAGAGCACCCCAGTTGACCTTGGTCTCCCCCAAAGTCTATAGCCATTTCATCCCCAGGATGACATCGGTGCTTCCCAATTCTAAGGGAAGAAAATCCTCCCTCACTTGTAGCCCTTTGATGGTCAAGACCACTCCTCTGCAAACTCCTCTCCCCATCTCCACCTTCCCCGTGCCCATCATCACCCCATAGCCTCCGGTATCGACTAGTTCCATCCCCAACTGATCAACGATCTGGGTAGAAATGAAATTGTGGGTTGCCCCACTATCGATCAGCACCAACACTTCACGGTCAGCTATCTCTCCTCTTACTTTCATAGTGTGACTCGGAGTGAATCTCACTACTGAGTTCAAAGAGACTTCTACCACATTCAGATACAGCTTCTCCTCCCCTTCTGACCCGCTCTCACCTCCCTCCTCGTCTTCGCACACGAGGAGAACCTGAAGAGTTCAGTCCTTGCACCAGTGTCCGGGCATGTACTTCTTATCACATCGAAAACATAACCCTTTTGACCTCTTCTCCTGCATCTCCTCGGTTAGCCGTTTGAACTGTCCCCCGTTTCCTCCTCCTCCAGTCCTATCCTTAGGTGCCTCCTTCAGACTCCTTGAGAGCCCCCCTTTTGAGGGCAAGATGGTGGTAGTCATCCTTTAAGATCCCCCCAAATAGTTCCCCCGAGCTCCTCATTCAGATTTCTGCTGATCCTCCACCAATTGTGCTAGCTCCATAGCCTTCCCAAGGCTCCTTGGTTCCAAGACTCTGACAGCTGTCCGTATCTCTAGCTTGAGCTCCTTCATGAAGTTCCCCTCCAGGGCCGACTCTGAGATGTGATCCAATCGGCTAGCCAGGTACTCGAATCTATCTCGATAATCAGCCACTGTCCACTCTTGAGTCAGGGCAAAGAATTGCTCATAGAAGTCTCCTCCCCCATCGGCTCGAAAACGTTCTAATAGGCAATCCTTGAACTCCCTCCAGCTCCGGATGGGCTCTCTCCTATCACGCCACTGATACCATGCCAAGGCCTTTCCTTCCAGACACAATCCTGTCGCTGTCAGCTTCTCATCCTCTGTCAACCCATTGACAGCAAAGTAACGCTCCACCTTGTAGATCAAGCCATGGCCGTCTTCTCCCTAAAAAATGGGCATCTTTAATTTCCTTACCTTGGGATCTCCCCGGTATTCTCCATAGCCTCCCATTCCTCTCAGAGAAGGTGCTCCCCAATTGTCCCGATCGTCCCTCCGACAAATATACTCGAACCCCTCTTCATACTCTGCTCTCCTTCCTTCAACATCATCACCTCGACGCTGAATGCCTTCAAATTCAGCACCTCGACGATGACGTTCCTCCCTTCTTCCTTCAAAATCTCCCCCTCGACGCGGAATTCTTTTGAATTCAGCACCTCGGCGATGAGATCCCTCTCTCCTCCCACCAAAATCAGCCCACCTTCTATCATATCCCATGCTCATCTCTTCCCTCGAAAGAGGCTCTAGAGGAGGCATGTCGTTCTCTTCCTCTTGGATCTCCACCTTCGAATTTCTCCTCCCCGCAAGGGGTTCGGATTTCCTCCCATGCCATGACCGTCGGTGGTCTCTCTTACTTCCGATGTCGCCGGATTGGTTTTCATCTCAAGCAGTTTCTTCATCATTTCCTCCATTGCCGTGAACTTCCTCTCCAACCTTTCATTGTTGGAGGTGATTTGGTTTTGAAAGTTGAAGAATCTTTCTTCCAAAACGGCTTTCAATTGGCCGACTTCGCCTTCCAAGACATCAACTTTCTTTCCGGCCATCGTTCTTCCCACGGATCTCAAAAATATCACTTCCGGAAGCCAAAAGCTCGCTGAAAAATCAGGATTTCAGCCACCTAAGGTCCCAAAAACAATGCTCTGATACCAATTTGATAGGAAATACTTGATTTCAAGTAATTCCTAGCCAAATCAGAAGCGAAACAGCAGAAAATCTACTGTTTATAGAAGTGGACAGCAGGTTGTCACAAGAAAACAGAAGAAATTATAGAGAAAACGAAGAGAAAACTCAAGCGAAGGCTTGTATTTCACTAGTAGGCAATTAAAATAGCAAGATATAATTTGTTCTTCAATCTGAGAGGAAGAACAACTCTCCAATCTCCGGCAACGCCAAGAGCCCAATGCAAGAAAACCCTAGTTCTCAAAAAATACATTCAAATTCAAGATAGCCCTAATTCCCCCTCATCTTCCTAATTAATCATGAAAGGAGGATTACAAATGACCTAATTACCCTTCTAATTCAAATTCTCCCTCCTAAAATTGGATTTAACTCCAAATGGGCCCCATTAGCTCTTCCGCCCCCTCCTGCTTGCCTGGCTTCCGCCGGCTGTAGACCATGATCGGTCCAGGTTGGACTGGTCCAGCCGGCCCAGGTGCCGGCCTATCAGTACCCTATCCTCAAGAGTAGTGGTGCTTGTCCATGGGTAGGGAGTGGTCAGAGGAGACATTAATAGAACAGAACTAAGTGAATTGTTGTAGTAACAAAAAGAGTGGTATTAAGAGGGCTAGTGTGCATGGGAGGTTATCTAAAGATGATCTTGGCCACAAGGCATTAATGGTTTTTTTTTTAATTTGATGGAGATATGGAAGGCATGAAATTTTCATATAGCTGTGCGTGTATGTTGGAGAGGGGAGGGGGAAATGCGATCTAGGATGTTCATAGAAATCTGAATGAAGAAATTCAATGAAGCTATACAATTTGTAGGCATAAAATAATGTTATTCGACAGAAAAATGATAGAAATCCGATAGATTTAGGGGATCAAATAGCATCAAATGATCATAATATAATTGGAATAGTGAGGGTATATAGGTCTTTTAGCATTTTCCCTATTCTCCCTAATAGAGCAAACCGAACCCTCTCCCTCCCCATTCGTATCATTTGGCCGAGAGAAACGAAAGGAGCGGCGGCATAGGCGACGGGTGGGCGACGGGCTCCTCTCCGGCGGCGATCTTCCGGCGAAAGATTTAGTCCAAATTGAAGAGGACGACGAAAGGAGTGTTCCGGTATGATTATTTTTAAAAGAATATTTCTAAATCTCAAGATATTTGAGATCGAAATTTCTAGGGTTTTTCCTAAAAACGTTTTTCTTCCAAAATCTCTTTAAGGAATTGTTAGGTAATGTTTAGAAAAGCATTTTAACTGTAGAAATGATATTTTTGGAAGAATTTTTAGAGATTTAAAAATTAGGGTTTTTCTTAGATTTTGAATTTTGAGGAATCCCCTTTACAAATGTTATTCCCAAGGATATTATAAATGCTTAAATGAGAAAAAATTAGGGTTTTAGAAAATTTTTAATTTTCATGAATTATTTTAATTATTTTAATCCGAAAATTTAAATTATAATTATAAATATATGTTGATGATTAATTTTAGAGAAATGTTTTGATAAAATTTAAGATTTATGAATTTCCGAAAATTAAAGTTTATTTAATTAAATATTTATTAAGTGTCGTGGGGAATTGTTAAGGAAAAATGAAAGGTCGAATGACATGTCTCTTTTGTAATCATTTTAGTTTGTGAACGTTAAGGTGAAAGAACTTTGTCGAAGCGACGTGCCGTACTTAGTTTGAGATAGGTATTCATGTTTTTTTTTATAAAAATTTCATGGTTTTGTTTTGTTCTAATATTCAATGCAAATGATTGAACGAATTAGGAATTTTTAGTTTTGGTAACATGTATATTCAAGACTGTTATTTCATGAATTTAAGAAGCTTCGTTCTTATGTTTAGAATAAATGTTTTATGCTTTGCACATGATTTTCACAATTATTTTTCCATACATATGAATGAAAGATAGTATATTAAAAGAATGTGCATGCTGATGCGGAGTGCCCAATGATAAAGGAGGCTCGTAGAGCCAATGGTAAAGAAAATGGCCAAAATTTTGACTGGGTATCTGATCAGTACCAAATTATGGGCACATCCGAGACGGGTGTTATTAAAACATTATGCATAATATGGTTTCCTATATGTTCTCTTCAAATTATGAAAAATTTATGTTTAAGGAAAAAGGTAAATGAAAGGTATTACATTAAGGCAAAAGGTTAAGAAAAATGTTTCTTTTTATGTACTGATACGAGATTATACAAGTTTGACGATCCTTTCATATTTTTATACGAAACATTGCTTTATTTTAGTTTTATGTAAATTTTTATTTAAAGACATGAAGTACCTGCTGAGCGTTGGCTCATTCCACGTTTGAAATATTTTTCAGGAGAGAAGTGATGGCTGCACGACGACCGTACACGTATCGTCGTAGGGGACCTCAGGATGAAAGGTTCCTTATTATGATTTCAGTTTGAGCCTTTGAGTTTATTTCTGTGTAGTTTGTGAGTTTATGTAATTGTGAGAGCTTACGTAATGTTGATGGGTTTGAAAATTTTAGTAGTCATGTGTGATGATCAGTATGAATCTCTCTTTTATTTGATGTTCTTTAGTGACTCTTTTATTTATAGACGATGTTTGTGATTTGACATTAAAGTTTTAATTGAAACTGTTAATGTTTTATATGTGTTTTTCGTACGACTACTATTCCCGCCCTGATTTTATCAGGCTAAAACATTAACAGTTCCAATTAAAGCTTTAATGTCAAATCACAAATATCGTCAAAAAATGAAAGAGCCACGAAACACATCAAATAAAAGAGAGATTCATACTGATCATCACACATGACTACTCAAACTTTTAAACCCATCAACATTACGAAAGCTCTCACAATTACATAAACTCCAAACTCAAACTCACAAACTACACATAAATAAACTCAAAGACTCAAACTGAAATCATAACAAGGAACCTTTCATCCTGAGGTCCCCTACGACGATACGTGTACAGTCGTCGTGCAGCCATCACTTCTCTCCTAAAAAATATTTCAAACGTGGAATGAGCCAACGCTCTGCAGATAGTTCATGTCTTTAAATAAAAATTTACATAAAAATAAAATAAAGCGATGTTTCGTATGAAAACATGAAAGGATCGTCAAACTTGTATAATCTCGTATCAATACATAAAAAGAAACATTTTTCATCAGTACATAAATAGAAACATTTTTCTTAACCTCTTTCCTTAATGTAATACCTTTCATTTACTTTTTTCCTTAAACATAAATTTTTCATAATTTGAAGAGAACATATAGAAACCATATTATGCATAATGTTTTAATAACACCCGTCTCGGATGTGCCCATAATTTGGTACTGATCAGGTACCCAGTAAAAATTTTGGCCATTTCCTTTACCATTGGCTCTATGAGCCTCCTTTACCATTGGCTCTACGAGCCTCCTTTACCATTGGGCACTCCGCATCAGCATGCACACTTCTAATATACTATCTTTCATTTATATGTATGGAAAAACAATTGTGAAAATCATGTGCAAAGCATAAAACATTTATTCTAAACATAAGAATGAAGCTTCTTAAATTCATGAAATAACAGTCTTGAATATACATATTACCAAAACTAAAAATTCATAATTCGTTCAATCATTTGCATTGAATATTAAAACAAAATAAAACCATGAAATTTTTATAAAAAAAACATGAATACCTACCTTAAACCAAGTACGGCACGTCGCTTCGATAAAGTTCTTTCACCTTAACGTTTACAATCTAAAATGATTACAAAAGAAACATGTCATTCGACCATTTATTTTTCCTTAACAATTCCCTACGAAACTTAATAAATATTTAATTAAATAAACTTTAATTTTCGGATTTAATTAAATCCTAATTTTCGGAAATTCATAAATCTTAAATTTTATCAAAATATTGCGCTAAAATTAATCCTCAACATATATTTATAATTATAATTTAAATTTCGGATTAAAATAATTTATGAAAATTAAAAATTTTCTAAAACCCTAATTTTTCCTCATTTAAGCATTTATAATATCCTTAGGAATATCATTTGTAAAGGGGATTTCACAAAATCATAATCTAAGAAAAACCATAATTTTTAAATCTCCAAAAACTCTTCAAAAAATATCATTTCTACCGTTAAAATGTTTTTCTAAAAATTACCAAACAATTCCTTAAAGAGATTTTGGAAGAAAAACGTTTTTAGGAAAAACCCTAGAAATTTCGATCTCCAATATCTTGAGATTTAGAAAGTTTCGTTTAAAAATAATCATACCGCAACACTCCTTTCGTCGTCCTCTTCGATTTGGACTAAATCTTTCGCTGAAAGATCACTGCCGGAGAGGAGCCTGTCGCCCACCCGTCGCCTATGCCGCCACTCCTTTCGTTTCTCTCGGCCAAACCGTGCGTATGGGGAGGGAGAGGGTTCGGTTTGCTCTATTAGGGAGAATAGGAAAAATGCTAAAAGTCCCCGATACCCTCACTTAAGTAAATTTGTCATTTTAAATGGTTAGGGGTAAAATGGGTATTACGAAAGTTTGTTAAATTTTAATTCCTAAAATTGGTTAAATTAGGTATAAGTGTTATATACCGAAATCCAAAACGATTAGAATTTTGAAAGGAATTTTCTAAAAATATTTTCGTTAAATTCCGTTAACATTAAAAATCTCACTTAAGTCTCGTCGCGGCGCTTTGAAAAGCGTGCGACGACCTATTAATGTAATTTTCGGGTTTTACACCTTTCAGGGACATAGTTATTCCAGTGGTAATTCAACAGGTTTTGAAATATAGCAAATTGTGAACAATTTAGTGAGGAACGGAAGGGAAAAGAGAAAGCATTAAAGATCAAAGCATATTAATCATATTAAGCATAATTTTGCATAACAAAAAATGAAAATACAAAGAAAATCAGTGAGTAGAAATCCAGCAAGCATGAAGTAAGTGAGCACAAAGGAGAGCTGGAGATTATGCTCTACTACCAATTGATAAAGCTTTCAATGTTGTGAGATGAT
>NW_021320064.1:0-9306 GCF_001605985.2 Dendrobium catenatum | reverse complement strand
TTCTCTAGTTCTCTCTCATAATAGTTCATTAGATATCATATATTTATAATTAAAATAATTTTATCATAAAAAATTAGGACACGCGTGTCCCAACCGTGTCTAACACGTGTCCAAGCCATGTCCGAAACGTGTCATAGCCATATCAGATTAAATATAAACATTATTTTAATCGGACACATGTCTGCCGTGTCCGACACGTGTCCCAACCGTGTCGGGCACATGTACGACACTGCATTCTCCCTTCAAGAGGTGTGTCGGTGCTTCATAGTCGGAGATCAATACAATTACTACTATATTATAAACTCTTGAAAATAAAATATTAAGGGAGGAAAATATAAACAAAATCAAAAGAAAACTTGGAGATCTCTCCCAATCTCATTCTAACTGGTCCTGACTCATTTCCTGATCTGAAATAATAAAAATCTACATAATAAGCATAAAAGCCCAGCAAGTAATCAAAACTCTATTACTACTTCCAATGCAAGACAAAAAAATCAATATGTATATTCAATTCTAGTCAATATTAATTATCACTTAATATGAGTAATAGAAATCTCAAAAATTAATCATAAAATCATTTTGATCAATAAAGTCACTCAATAAGCCATCCTAATATGTTATGCTATGTTGTATTAAAATTAATGTCAGTACAATTTTAGTTATATCTATCATTCAGTTAATGTAAAGCAAAGCAAGACAATCCAACTTTAATGTAGTGTTTATTCAGTACATCTGTTATCTATCATAACTATCAATCTATCAATATCAACTTATTTTTCATTTTTTTCTATTAATAATTTATTTTCATAGGTGGCTTTCAATAACCATTTAAGAGTCGTTATCCTCTACCCATCGGCATAATTTGATCAGTCGGTTATAGCTACAACTAGGATTACATCACCAACCTTTTATTTAGAGGAAAGTCTGTCAGCCGACCCTCTTGCGAAGGGTATTATATTTTAAGAGTCAACTCATATTCATTATAGTGTTAACAACAAATCTTTCTCACTTACATACAAATGATATCTTTTTTATGTAATGTAAGTCAATATCATGAATGAAATACATAAATTTATAAATACATGAAAATCTATCAAATTTATCTACTATGCATTTACTTCAAAAATCGTATATTCCAATTTAATCGATAAAAAAATTAACATTCCAATCAAAATGCTCATATTGACAAGATCTATCACATACCAAAAGTTATGAAGTGAAAGTCTTTTTAATATAAAATTATCCACATTTTTTCAGTAACGAAAATACATATTTTAGTAAGCCAAGAAATTCCTTCATCTCCTAAGCATTTCCACATCTCTATTAGAATATTATCAGGTCCAACAGCTTTTCCACACTTTATTTTCTTTGAAGCCTCTCTAACTTCGGTTTTACTTATACGCCGATAAAAACAAAAATTTTTATTTTCATTTAGGGTGATAAAGCCACTAAAGTCAATCGTACTTTCACATTCTTCATTAAAAAATTTAGCAAAATACCTTATCCACCTTTGTTGAATATCTTCTAAGAAAATTATTTTTTTATCTTCATCCTTAATACACTTTCTAAGAATTTAAACTAATGCAAAAAATTATAAAAAAAATCATGTAATTAAAACACTATAATATATATGCTATGGCGAACACAGTTTGTGATTTTGACTTATACTGGCTCCAGGAAAAAAAATTATTTGATTTGGTTAAAATACGGGTTATTACAATCTACGCGCCTAAAAAAAACTCATCTCTGACATTTTCCTTCAGGATACAGGCACAAAATCAGTATAAATCAAATTCGTATGATCAAAATTCAAATCAAACTCAAATCAAAACTTGTTAAGAAATCATCCAGTCGTGCAGTTTATTTTATTATATGACATTAAATTATGTATGTATGTTATGTCATACAATCATTTAAAATACATTTCTTATCATTAGAACTCTCAGGTTATTATCGGTCTTCCAAATACTGCAAGTTATACACACGTGACATCACTAGAGTAGGTGCAGTCTACCATGGTACAATAGTCTCCCTCTGACTACCATTGACATATCCGTCATCCGCCATGTTGGTTGATCTTTCATTATATGCTCTGGAACCTACAGTCCTTTGTTCTACAATATGTCTGGACTGTCGTAAACTAGAATCAGTCTTCCTCAACTTCCCTCTGAGGACAGTCTGCTTCCTTATGTCCCTATTATCCATAGTGAAAACAACGTCCAGCCAATAGGTAACACTGGCCCGCATGTTGTCGACTACAATGAATGCATTCACCATAATTGCCTATAGATGTTATCAATCCAAATCACCTCAAATCATTATATCTTTTTTTCTCGTTGGCACTATTTCTATCTCTACCCCTGCTTGTCTTGTCTTTGCTCCTCCTACTGACATCATATGTGATGTCCACCTCATATCTGAATGTTGGTGCTGCCAAATCAATCTCTATTAGTCTATTCTTCTCCACCAACTCAAAAAACTCACGAATCTATAAAAGTACTAACGCATGTCTCAGCTCTCTACTCAATTCCTGCAAAAATCTGTAACATTTTTCTTCAGTAGTAGGGATCAAGTGAGAAGCATATCTAGCTAGTGTAGTAAACTAAACCTCATTCTGCATCATTGTCTTGCGTCCCTGCTCCAACTTAATAAAAGCTTTCTGCATCTGTTATCGGGCTAATGGAGAATTGGAGATACAAACCACATCATGAATACTGTCATGAAGTCATCCCAAGTGATCTCAACATTAGTTTTCGCCAAGAATTTTTCTCCCTACTGTCTAACACACCATCTCTTAGCCTTTCCTTCTAAGAGGAACACAACCAATGGTACCTTCTTGCTCTTTGGACACTACATGCTGTCAATTTTTTTTTTTAATCCTTAATAACCAAATTGTAGCTTGAGATCCTACAGCTTCTTTGAACAGCGAAGGCTTCAGCTTATGGAATGACTGTAAGTGCTTCTCCCTCTTCTTTATTTTCAACTTACTCTACACATCTCCATTGCCTGTGCTATAACAATGGCTAAGTGCATAACACAATCTGTGGCACTAGAGCTGTACTATATTGCTCATTTAGTATATTTGATTGTGGCGGATCCATTTCAACTGGTAATTCACATATGCAATTAATTATGCATGCAAAATAATGCACCTTAATCTACCCAACTCTTAATCAATTCCTATAGCTCTCTGATAACAAATCAATTCTTTTAATATCTATGTTCTGATACCAATTGTGATGCCCTAGAATCAAATTTGAAAAATTGTCTAATCAACCAGAGTTTTAATAAATCATCAAAGTAATAAATCTATATCTAGTGAAAGCAACTAACAATCATATACCTCAAAATATTTCACTGTATTTTCAAAATCAATATACAATAGTTGAAGATCAATACAATTACTACTCTATCACAAACTTCTGACTAAAATATATAAGAGAATATAAAAATAAAATCAAAAGAAAATCTAAGGATGTCTGTCAATCTCACTCCAACTAGTCGTGATCCCTATCATGACCTGAAATCATAAAAACTCATATAATGAGTATAAAAACCCAACAAGTGACCAAAACTCTATTACTACTTTAATACAAGACAAAAGAATCAATATATATGTTCATTAGTAGTCAAAATCAATCATCACATAATATGACCAATAAAAATCTCGAAAATTAATAATAAAATCAATATGATCAATAAAATCATCAAATAAGTCATGCCAGTATGTTATGTTATGTTGTAACAAAATTAATGTCAGTATAATTTTAGTTATATTTATTAATCAGTTAAAGTAAAATAAGGCATGACCAAGGTTTAAAAAGGAGAAATCGGGAATCGAGGCGTTTTGCCTTAGCAAGGTGAGGCATAAGCCTCAAGGCGGATCGAAGCGTAAGCCTCAAAACAAAAAAAATAAAAACACATGAACTTACAAATAATTCATAAAAAATGACAAAAATAAAATAAAACATTAACATAGTTATTTGATTCGTCATTATAAAGATATAAACTACAATTCTCAATATTAAATGTTATTATAAAATGAAATTTTGAAATGAGATTCAAAATAAACAATCATTTAAAACTTAAATACATCATAAATATTAGAATCCACGGCAGTCTCATTCTTACTTTCATATTCTTCATAATAGCCCTTATATGTAATAATTATATCATCATCGAATTCTAACTCATTGTCATCTTCTAAATATTCTTCAATTATAACGTTTATTTTAACTCCCCATATTAATTAACATTGGATTCAACGTAATATAAAGTTTCATTCTCATCATCAAATGGATGCCTCCATTTTCAATTTTAAATATTTTACTATTTTTTGTTATTATCCATTCATTGTTAGAAATTATATTATTAAAAATCAAATGATTTATTTCATCATCAGTTATTTGTCTCTATAATTTGAAGTGTTTTTCTTTTAAGTTTTTATTAAATATAACACAATCATTCAACCTTGTTCATTCGTCTATAAGCTAATTTGTTCAATCTCTTTGTATAATAGAATAATATATATATATATATATATATATATATAGTTAACAATAATATATAATAAAAAATTATAAAACTTAACTATATTGAGGCGTTCCCTCGAAACACCTCGAGACATTAAGCCTTGAGGCATGGGCCTCATTTAAAAAAGGCGTAAGCCTCACCGGCACTAGCAAGGCTTAAGACTTGAGGCGCTCATTATGCACCTTAATTCGAGGCGAGCCTCAAGGCATGCGCCTCGAATGATTTTTAAAACCATGACAATCCAACTTTAATATAGTATTTTCTTTCATACATCTATTATCTATCATAGCTATCAATCTATCAATCTCATCTTATCTTTCATTTTTTTCTATTAATTATTTATTTTCATAGGCGGCTTTCAATAATCATTTAAGAGTTATCACTCTCTACCTGTCAGCAAAATTCAATCAGTCCGTTACAAGATACAACTAAGATTACACCACCAATATTTTATTTAAAGAAAAGCCTGTCAGCCCACCTTCTTATGCAGGGTATTATATTTTAATAGCCAACCTGTACTCATTATAGTGTGTTAACAACCAGACTTCCTTACTTACATGCAAATGCTATCTTTTCTATGCAATGTAAATCAATATCATGTATGAAATGCAAAAAATTATAAATAAAGAGAAATCTATCAAATTTATCTCCTATGCATTTACTTCAAAAAATCATATCTTCTAATTTAACTAGTACAAATTTAATATATTCAAATCAAAATGCTCATATTGACGAGATTTATTATATACTAAAAAGTTATGCAATAAAAGTTTTACCAATATAAAATTATCCTTGTTTTTCAGTAACGAAAATACAAATTTAATCTAAAAAATATTAAAAAAATAAAATTATTGAAATCAGAAATAAGGTAATGGTTCCCTACAATGAGAAGAGCAAATCTCCTAACAGAGTCGACGAACAAAAATCACTTTACGGCATCTAAATTCAAGTCTCTATTTTCTCTCTCCTCTTATTTCTCTCTTAAAATCCTTTTCCCTTTCTCTGTTACTAGCTTCTCATCTAGCCTAAGGGATTATAATGGGTTTAAAAGATTCTGTTCATCATGGATTAAGATAGTTTAATATAATAATAACATAATTTATTTAAATTTTAGTAAAATTCATATAAAATTGTTTTGGGTTTCAAAAATTATAAAAAAATGTCTATAAAATAACACATTTTATTTAGAAATTTCTGGTGAAATCAGTTTGTAAAATGGACACCTGACAGTTCCAAAATCTCCACTTGTACCGACAAATATTATTTTTTTAAGAATTTGCACCAATGCCCAAAACTTACGAAAAAATTCATGTAATTAAAAGGCTATAATATATATGTTATGGCGAAGATGATTTGCGATTTGAACTTATACTTATGTTAACTGCAGAAAAAAATTATTTGTTTGGATAAAAATAAAAACTATTACACTCACGATCATTTTTTATATAACTTCCCAAGATATCATCTTATCTCAATGTTGCCCCTTCCGAGCACACTTAATTGTGGATTTTCATAGAGAAATCCACCTATTACACCAAAAGGCTCATTGCATGTTATAATCTAACTCTTTACTTATATAGCCTAATATCACCCCCAATTGTGATGTAGCGCTTGGTTTGTTCATGCATAGCTTTTCTCCTACAAGTTTGTCAAGACTCATTCCTTGTCCATGTTTCAACCTCAAAGGATGCCTCTGCACACTTCAAACTTGATATATTGAAAACTGGAACTTTTAATGAGTCATGGGTTTGACAACTTTCTCTTCAACCTAGAATTTTGTAAGAAGATCATGCATTCCCCAAATTCTAATTTTGTAGTTAGTTTCCACCGTGTAAATAAAGGGAGGTTCTTGTTCTCAAAATTTTACAATTTATTAATCTTTTCTTCTTTCAATTATAACATTTTAACTATTTTTAAGCTTACAAGATTTATGTAGTGTCATATATAAAACAAGTGCAATTTAGCAAATATTAGAGAATAGAACTTCTACTGTTGTGTCAAGATGACGAGCATAAATAACCCTAATCTTCAATCCACGCAATGCATAATACTAAATTTATTGGCTTTTATTGCTAGATTAAACCACTTGGAAATAAAATCACAAGTAATGGCGGGTGAATGGTGCTATAAAGTAATAGCTTGCTTGTGAACTCAGATCTATTTCCATAATTCCAATGCACACACAAATGATGACAAAACCCAAGCTCGCATGATTAAGCTACCCAAAGGATGGTAAACTTGGAACTTTGTTCCACAAATTGCAGGTTTCTATGAATAACAACTATATATCCAATTAAAGATTAATAATTTTAAAATTATAGCAACTACATTAGTATACAAGAGCCTGCAATCAAATCTACATTTCAGATAAAAAATATAACTACAGGGGAAATAATATTTGTAATTGGGATGACTGAAAGATAAATGCAAAAAACAAGCGAATTTTTATCAAAGATTCTATTTAATGTTGTTGGTTCATCCTCCATCAATTCATGAACTATAGAAGGAAGATCATTATGGATTAGATTTTACTTTATTTGATAAGACTTTTTTAATTCTTTTTTCCTTATATGTCAAGACAAAATTCCTCTATATAAAGATTTAATAAGGGCAATGTTTAAAATAATGTAATTGGGTATTGAGGCATTTTTCCTTCATGAGGCGAGGCGTAAGCCTTATAGGGCGTTTTGAGGCGTAAGCCTCAAAATAAGAAAATTGCGTAAAGTCAAAATAATAAATTTTTTGTATAATAATTTAATAAATTTTCATATATAAAAAAAATAAAAAATGCAATATATGAAGTATCAACTAAGTTATTTGAAATTGAATTGAAATCCAAACATCACAATAATGAGACAACATAAAATATAGTTTAACTCAAAATTCTATCTTGCTCAAATCCCAATATACTAATTATTAACATGTAATTTAAAAATAAATAATAATGATAGAACAACTCAGAAGTAATTAGTATTGTCATCACTAAGGTGGTCGTCATTTGAATCATCGTTATGATAAACTGTTTTCTCCCCTGTCTCATCTCCTATGGAGTCCAATGTCTCCCAATCAACTTCTTCTTCCCTAAATATTTTCCCAAAACATTCATAGCGAAACATTGAAATTCTAGAATGTCATCACCAAATTGAATCTGTCATTCAACTAAGATTTACATAAATGACTATAGTTAGTATTCAAAGAATGACTTATAAATAAATGAGTAAAACAACAAATAAATTACCTGGAGATCGTTTGGAAATAGTGTCCTTTGTCTGTTGTAATTCAAGAAAATCTTCTTTATTCCTAAAAGGTATCAATTGCATTTTAGTATTTGATCTTTCAACTGCATCAGCTATGAGTCTATCCATGCAATAATACAATCCAAATTTGATCTCAGGATTTGTAGACTTATTCACTACATATTGATATTGAGGGTTTAAATAATAGCATGCTGCATACAAGTATCGATGAAGCTATAGCTCCCACCTATCATCAAAAATATTATAAATTTACTTATAGCTTCGTTCTTCGCCCCCTAAGTTATGGGCAATCATTTCTTTTACTTCATCTATAACAAACTTCTTCTCTGCATCCACCATCCTAAAAACTTGTACTAATGGTCGAGTGATTGTGATTGCGTACAAGAGACTTTGCCAAAATATGTCATTTAAGACAATCTTTCTAACCACTTTCCCCTCAGGTTTCTTTTCTCATGCACAACTCAACCACTATGCGGAGGTAAACATAGACTCCAACGGTTGCCTAGCATCCAACATACTCTGTAATGTTAAGCAAGCGGTGACAAATCTTATTGTTGAAGGCCTTAGAATATTTTTATTTGAAAATTTCCTCATAAGTGTCAAAACCCAAGAATAGTTGTAAATAAATTTAGTCAGTGTATTCTTATATTGAGGCAGCTCCCCAAGCTTCTTAAGAATGAGATATATGCAATGTGCGGCACATGGAGTCCAATACGAATGTTTCCTTTCCCCATAAGTTTAGTCATAGCAACCTTGTAAGCACTGACGTTATCTATTATCAATTGGACTACTAAATGCTTTCCAACCTCCTCAACTACACTGTCTAGTACTCAAAAGATGAACTCAACATCCTTCACCTGATCAGATACCTCAATTGACTATGAAAATACAATGTCGTAAGGATTATTGATCATAATATTAATTTCTATTCTTCATATCTGGCCAACCATTGGACATAATAGTTACACCTATCTGAGCCCAAGTCCTCTTTATTTCCTCAACGCTTTTTTCAGTATTATCCAACTCTTCTTTTAAAATCCACGTCCTCAAATCATATATTTTTGGAGGTTTGAACCCTCTCCCATATGATCCAACATAATCAAGCATGTTGTAGTAAGTTGGTGATGTTGCAACGTTAAATGGGATTGCATTTTCATAGAAGAATCTGTCTAAATCCATACATACTTTTCTTCGTGCCTCTCGAGCATTCTCTGGGCTCAGCCTCTATGTAGTAGGAGGCCTATCCTCTAATATTTGAACCATATAATGATCCATGGAAGTAAACATCAATGAAGAAGATGAATCCCGACCACTATGCTCACTCATGTAGTAGGATCTAACATCAACTCTGTCCTCGAACTGCTTTTACGCAAGATGCTTTGATATTACAGACTTGTTCATGTATGCTTTGATCTCCTCTTTAACTGTGTCATGTACTTTAGCACATTGTGCAACATTGTTGTGTGATCCAGATAGATGTTCTTTCATTCTAGTCACACCACCTGATGTGAATCAA